>NC_054704.1:57173979-57288979 GCF_016097555.1 Gigantopelta aegis
CAATTGATAAAAAGTCTGTTACACAACATCTTAAAATTGCAGCAAACAGGAATGCCCTTTAATGACAACCCAGACCAAAAAACCCCCAACCAGCATATTTCAGACGGTCATAAAAAAAGAATATTCTTAGAAATCTGAAAATAGCTGTCCCCTTGTAATTAATGATTATCTTATTGCACAACAGGAATTCCAGGGTATTTGTGTGAAAATAAAATCACCGAGGAACCACACCCAAATACCCCTTGGATCAAAACAGGGCTTCATTGGATATACAGCCACGTGGGGGGGGAAAAAGAACTTTCTAAAAACTTAAAACAATTCATTTTCAAACCTTTGCCCTGGTGGTCACTTTCTTTGTATCACAACCCGGGGTTAGTGTTTTACTCATATTCTGTACCAGTTCTTAAATTTTATTAAAGGGGAAAATTAAGGCATTTGGCCTGGATCATATTCAACAATAACCACATTATTGTTAATTAACCAGTATAATTGTATGTTAATTAAAAAAATTTAAATGTGCGGCTATTATATAAACGGGCCGCCATTTGTACCTTCCCATAATAACCCTCTGGCGATGGTGGTTACGAAACCCTAACTGTCTGTAGGAATTTAGTTTTCGACTGAAAAAACAAAACATACCTGATTTTTTGCGAAGCATCGCATTTCTGTAATAAACCACCCGTAAGCCAGCAACAATTTATTATAATTTGTTTCAATACACAATAAACCACTTTCAAGTTTGAAATATGATATGTTTGGTACTAAATTATCCATGAACTGAAATAATATCGGGTGTTTTCTTGGTTAATTGGTCTTTTTTTCTGGGCCTTTACCTGTGGTTCCTGATTGGCAGTGTATTTTAAAACGGTCCCCAGACCTGATCAACACCCTAAAAGAGTCCCTTTTATTAAATTCAGGGTATTGGGGGAAACCGTACGGATACCCTTCAGTTAATGGGCATTTCACCTCCCTACATTTTTACCTGGGTAATTCTGTAAAACCCTTGATTAAGTAGAACTTTTCCCCATCTAACAATCACAAAACTAAACCTGACCATTACATCGTCCCAAAGAAAGTATCAACTTGGGTATCGCGAGTTGGTCCGTTTTTTGCTCTGAACGTATTCCGACCAATAGGCATATCATGAATCAATTTATTCTTTGTCATTTTTTTTAAAAAGCAAAATACTATAACTCCATTTCGTTCTATTGAATGCAAATGAAATATATTTTATTTACATCGTTTATTTATACTATCAAGTTCCATGTTATTTTTTTTTTTTATGTTGTTTAACAGTCAGGTTGTTGACATCAAAGCGACTTATCGTAAATTAGAGCGTTTTTGTTTACACTGTGCTAGACACTGGAGATGGACAGAGCTGACGTCACTTCGCCCCAAGCTATACCACCGGTCGTTCACAAAAACGAAACAACATGGCTTGCCCCCATTTCGTGCAGGAATATCATGGTTTTTTATTATTACATTTTGTTTCAAGTGTCAGTTGTGTGTATTGGTGGTCAGGTATGCATCCCCCCTTTCCAACACATAAGGCTCTGTGTTTTGATTTTGGACCCTACCTTTAAATACACCAAATATTTTTTTTTTATTTATACCCTTCTTAACTCCTAATTCTGATATAGTATACGATTGGAGAAAACTTGAGTGTTTTTCCTCTTTTAATAGAATACATTCCCTGATCCTCAACCAAGTGCACCTCCCCCCCACGTCAAGTGGTCTGGTCTGCGAACATCCCAACAGCAATGTGATTGCCCTAAATTCTTCTAACTGTATACTGCTCTCTAGATTTCCGTTCACATGACAGTGTACCTCTCCTTCTTTTTCCATGAGCTGCATCGCACGGAGACACAGGAAGCGGGGAGGGCCCCTGGCGGGATGAATCTTTGGAGGACAGAGTCATGTATCTATAAAAGAGAAAACACTCAAGTTTTTTCTCATTTCCTATAGACATTACCTGTCCTCACACAAGTGCAGCATTCACCAGATGGGTGGGTGGTGCCGATGATCCGTAGATGCTTGGTGATTAACTCCCCAACCGGAAAAGAGGCCTGACTAAGTGGAAGAATACGGCCAACCTTGGTAAACCCTCCTCCTATGGATGCCCAGTCACAAGACCAATGCAGGTTGAATGTTAGTAACCAACAACCGGAGAATGGTGTCATCCGTCAGCAGCTGGCGGTCACGGCTCCTCTAGAACACATGCACCAGGAGGCTGAAGCCACATCTTATGCTGGTTCCTGCACAGGGTTTGGGAAGACGTCAGCCACCCAGGGATGCAGGTGTTTAAGGTAACCCTCACGTATTGAAGTGTTATAGTTTTTTCAATAACAAGCGACAACCTTTATGAGGTGCATCCGTCGAACATTGAACAAAACAGAGACCCCCGAGATGTGTTTCTTTCTGTCTAGTACAACCAAAGATCTGTTAGTTTCAATAACGACAACCAATAACCACATGCAGTGAACGGGTTAAGGTTTATCGAGACAACAGTTTCCGGCACCAGGTGCGTGAACTGTGCAAAAGAACAAAAGTCTAAGCAATCCTCACCTGTCCGTTCTGTGGACATCTCGGTATGCAGCCCGAATCAGACAGCCTCAACGGCGACGAGTATTGCTTGTATTCAACAGAGTCCTGTGCAGCAACAAACGGACCCAGATGATGGAACGCCCTCAACGTCTTCTGGGGATATATCCCTCAGGCAATAATTTGGCGAAGATTGAGAGTCCGTACGCCCAGAACAAACCACGCTGATAAATTGCTTAATGGGTGTGTTTGCGGTGCAGTGGACAATCGTGGGCAGCCCACGAGGCACGAAGTTCAAGCCGGAATTAGAATGTGCAGATGGAGCTGATACAAACCTACCTCCTGATACGCGGGCCAGGATAGAAAGACCGGATCCCGGAGGCCACCGTGTTTGAGGGAATACCACTCAACCGCCATCTGGGTTACCGCAAATGAAAAGTCTTTTGCGAAATTTTGTCCGAAAAGATCCTGGTCCTAGAGAACTCGGTCGTGTACTGGTGCAGGGCTCTGAACAAGGCAACAAACGCCAAAGATCCCTCACCATCCGGCTTCACGCAACACGAATAGAGGATAGGGCCCTGCACAACAACAGAAAACGAGGGCCCTTGGTCTGGTAACTGGATTCTTATGCACCAAAGTTCATGAGGAGAACGCCCAAATCTGACTGTCACGCCGATCGTCGGTGAAAACGTAACCCAAGTCTACATCAAGAGGCAGGAAAGTTCTGAGACACGGGCAGCCGTGGCGAAACGAGTAAAAACCCGGTCTTCTGCGCGTCAAGTCTTGCAGGAAGAGGATTCGCATCGGCCCTCATCATGTGCGGAGACGTCCGATAAAGCGCGTAACACACCAGATCAGGTCCCATCTTTGGTGGCCGGAAACCGGTGGTAACTTCGATCATTCAAGGTGGAAAACCTATGCTCATTCTTATGGATCCTCAGGAATACCCGAGAGACATATCGTTCACCAGTAGCGACATCAACCGAACCGTATACAATGAACCGAAACGATACGTCAGCGATTGGTAGACCCCTTCATCGTAAAGCGGAATCGCGCCGATACACGGGCCCAAACTCCAGCAAGACGAGGTATTCTGGATAGCTCTGAGGATTGATCTTTTTTTCCGGACCCACCATCGGTGGAAAGAAAAGTCATCTTACAGTTGTAAGGCCTGCAGTAGTAATGATCTGTGTGCTCTTTCCAAACGGCCAGCGCTAGACGGTGTAAGAAAAACCTTTGCTTCCATCAAACTCTTGAGATAAAAGTCCACGGGTGCAGTTTTGGCACCTGCGTCTGACGTGGATGTTATACATTCTTCGACGTGGTGCAAGCAGCAACAGAATGAATCCCATCTCTGGCAGCGGTAAAGGATGTGGACTCGGGCAAGTACTTATAGTTAGATCGTGGATACCACATCCTGGATGGCCACATCGGGAGCAATGAGCCTAACAGAGCGACAATGGTACAGCTGAAAACCATCTGAAAGACACCCTTGGAAGGAGGCTTGGGTGGAGGCAAACGCGTACGCGTCTCCAATGGCACTATTTCCCCACAGCTGATGGCCAAAGGCGTTCGAGATCCAGCGCTTCGGGATCTGGCCACCGGAGAGCACGTAAACCCCTCAGCTGATGGTTAAATCGTGTGTGGCGAAGAGCTCGATGTTATGTGTCCAAAGTCTGTCGCACACCAGCCAAACCGTCTCTCGTGATGGAGCATCCTCTCTGTCGGCTGTGGAGACGACGGACTAGACAGTGATGTCACGCTAGTACATTGCACACTCACTGGAATATCACGACCCGAAGTTGGCACGGATTAAATGGTCCGAGCCCGAAGTTGCACCGGAAAATCCGTCGACAGCTTGTAGGCTGCTTGTGAGTTGGGTTCCAGCCCTACGAACGGTTGATAAAGTCCGCCTGCGGGTCCGTACTATCTGTGGCTACCATGAGAGAGGCGCCCGACACCACTCTCTCCGGCCATGACAGGATATCGACGTAGACTACCAAACATCTCCAACCAGGAATATGTGTAGATCGGCTTCCGTTCTGGAGACCACAGCCCCCAAACAGTCTTGTTTGCTTTATGGGGCTGCAAGGCGACATGGTAACACGTGATCGCAATCTGCGTTATTGGACTTAAGCATGATCATGAAACACACTGGATCCCAGCGACCTTCTAAGACATTCAAATTTTCGCTCGACCTCAAAATTACTGGAGCCATGATATCTTCTTGAACGTAAGATAGAGTGATATCCCGGAATGTTGACATCGGAAACAGCGACCGGGCCGGTGATACTCTGCAGAGCCAAGACACAGCGTGTAGCAACTCGCTGATGCTCATATCCTGCGATATACGTGGAGTGAGAGCAGCGCAAAACAAGCCAACCAGCTAAAATCAATTGGAGCTGTCACCCCACCGGTGCGAAACACTGCAGAGCACCATCGTCTCAGCAGCGGTCTACGGACCTGGCGGTAAAAACGTGTCCCACGTCGCGAGTCGAAAGCCAGAGCCCTAATGAACCATAGGAAACTGGCGGACGGTAAAACCCGTACACACGGGATGGCAACTGGATACTGTGTCCGGAACCAGCGGAAAGTAGCGACTGGTCTTGAGGATCGCACACAAGGATATAGAGAAGCATAGATCTGCGAATGTCGCTGACCTACCTCAGAACAAGAGAAGGTATCGGTGCAAGGAGATACCTCTGCAAAGCACAAATTGACCGGGACATTCGACGGACCTTGCGTCAACAATGCACCGATTCGCTTGTAACGTCTGAATACCCCTTCACGGCAAACACTGTATTAGAGCCACATGTCTCCAAGATAGCACCGGCCTTGGCTGGAGTCATGGAAGGGATCGGCTTTCAAGGTCGAACGTGCCGGGGGCTGGGGGGGGGGGGGGGGGGGAGGGAGGGATTGATCGTCCTGTGCAATCGTGAGTGTCAATCGAGTATCACGGAAGATTAATGTAAGGACCAACATCAAGGTCGACGCTGGAACAAGCATAGTCCTCTGTCATCTGGCACAGAGAGGACCGCTATGGTCGCCAGAAACATCACAGTAGGCACAGCATTGTTACAAACCATGGTACGCTGAGACTCGCCATCACAGGAAAATGCATCTGTTACGTTACTTCCGAAGACGTCTGGTGTCCCGCTCGGAAACATGCCGTCATCCAACGGCCGCCTGTACAAACGTTGCACAGCGATACGGTATGCCGAAGACGGTGATATGTAAGCTGGTGACGGAATGGAGTGGAACAGCACAAACAAGTCGACTCAGGAAACCGTGTCGCCATCGGATCAGTCCTGGCAAACGGAACATTATACGATGTGTCTGCCAAGCCTGACTGTGTCAGTGACACAAAGCTCGACTTCCGATCATAGAACTTCCGTGCAGCGAGTACAACACCGTCCACATGCCATGTGGGTCCACATGCGTCCGAATCTTTCTATACGGAAGGGTACCGAACTGGGACTAGCATCATCTGGAAAATTGGTCCCCGATAACCTTGGCTGGCGGCAATTTCGTCCAATGTTCCCCTGGGTCTGCAATCCGGGAAACACGACCGATGGACGGCTCCCCGGTCAGGAGCCGAGCAGTTAAGACCTCGACACCCGGATCGCCATGCCACTGGTTAGATGGGTCCCGTTAACGATTGACACACGTCAGGAGCCGTGCGAACCCTGGACGCTGTAGCCAATGTCGAAGAAGTCGATAACGCTTTGACGGAAGACGGTTAGCCGAACCGTGCTAGCCGATAGACAGTGGCGCAACTGCCAGTTCGTATACAGTGGGCTCCCGTCGCTGTGCTTGAGTAACTGAACGATACCGCACTAGGGCTCCGCGGTAGTGCTACGTGTAGTAAGCACGGCAAGTATATTAAGCCGGACAGGGGCCGATGTGGCGTATAAATGGCGCGACACCGTCGTAATGGTCCGACGCTGCCAGGAGGGCAACCAGGACGTGGGTGTCACGTGGCGATAATAATGCGACGTAGCGCGAGAAAACCCTTTCTATGGGTGGCAATCTGCGGTGGACTGGGCCAGCGGCCAATTAGCACTCTCAGAGATCGACAGCCAAACAGTCCCTAATGGGTATCAGGTGGCTCCGCACTAGCTGTTCTGAGCAATCCACGTATTCTTCCAGCACGCCAATAAGGCCAGATACATCCTCAGATAAACAGTCACATGTACGGCATCGCGAGCGTGAACCGGGGGAGGCCATTCGACCTGGATCATAGGCCCGATGACATACCGGAGAAACCGGGACCAGGTGGGCGGTCGCCGTGTTGGAGACGCAAGACGCAGAGGACATGACCACACTTCTGCCTAAGGCAATACCACCAGCATAGTCAATATGGCCCGTAGATCGGTCGGGGGGAGTAAAAAGCCTCCCATAAAAATACACTCCAGCATCTGCCACAGCGTCTCATCACACAAAGTCATCGGGCTGAAAACTTGAGACCTCGGGCGGCAATCGATGTATCGCGGCATGGAAGCCGCGCCCGTTGTGAACACCGGACCGTGGCGTGGTCCGCCGTCTAGAATCCCTCTGAGGCCGTTTGGGAAGTCCACATCCACTGAAGGTTGGCGCTGAACATCTGTGCTGCCGTGTACAGGGTCGCGGGTGAGCGGCCTACGTCCCGCTAGCTAATCGATGGCGCAGGAAGGTGACCTGCACGGTAAATCATCCCCGCTGAAGATCCGGGTGAGGTCCGTCTGAGGCTGTTTTGGGGGGGAATGGCCAGTGTGGATCGTCTGTATCTGTAGGGATACTTGCAGGGCGGGGGAAGTCTTTACGTGCCCGGCTCACGACTCACAGAAACCTCCCACACACACAGAATCCCAATCAACTCACCCGTGATCCTTGGTGGCCGGGAAACGACTAAACTGATTGAGGTTGACTTGTCCGAGGGCAATGAATACTGCCGATCCAAAAAAACCAAATGTCAGGCAAAGCGGGGCCGCACCTCCTGAAGAGGGGACTGTCACCGACGCGACCTGACCACGCACAGAACCCACCGGGGGGGGGTAAGGTCGCCCATAAGATGACACATGGTTTCTTTGCATGCATGGTAACGTAGAAATCTGAACGTAATCATTTCCAAGCCACGGAGTCCCGCAATCGAAGGTGAATACATCCCCTTCTTGGTCCTGTCCAATACGACTAACAACGGGGCCAGAGACCATTCATGTAATCCGCGAAGCGCAAATCGCCATCAGACCTCGACCCCGCACACAGGTCGCATATCTTGAAGTGAGACATCCAACACGGAAGCACGACAACCTAATGGATCATAAGATCGCGAGTTCGGTCGCCTGCCCCTCAAACACTGGGGGGGCAAGTAACAACTTCTTGTAACTGACGCTAATACAGTAACAGCTGATAATAGTAGTATTTTTGTCAATCTGTGAAAGAGAAGGACAACCAACCATAAACACAAACACAAAGCCGGTAACCAGTAAAGGACGCCATTCTTGCAAATGGCGTCCGACAGCAACCCAAATTTCGATTTAATACAACACTTTCAGTAATTAACACTTGCAAGCTACCCAGCGAAATACGACGAATCATAGGACATAGACAAGCTACTAAAATTGGAAGGTAAAACAGCTCCACCTAACACCAGCCAACTCATACAGACCCCAGTTTGGCAAAATCGCGTCCTGACCGCAACCGCAAAATAACACATTTCATTTCATAAACGCTTTACGAACGCCAGCGCATACCGAAGAACATACAAGCCTAATTTATTAAAAAGACAGTTCATGTAAACCACAAATAAAAAAAAAATGAAAAAAAATAATAATAAAACCTAAACGAAAAAAAAAACGAAAATAACGGAAGCGAACGAAATATAAGGTGAAAAAACATTTCACTCCAGAACCGATACAAAACCAAAGCGTCTTATAAAAAAAGTGACACTCCAAACAGAGCCAAGCAAAGGACGTCCGACCCTTTAGCTGAAGAGAAAAAAAGAAGAAAGTTTACGTCCATGTGACCGGACTAGAGAGCAGTATCAGTAAAGAATTTAGGCCATCCCATTGCTTTTGGGATGTTCGACCAGACCACTTGCTTGGGGTGATGCACTTGTTTGAGGACAGGTACTGGGGGGTGTTCCCTATAGAAATGTTTCCCTCATTACTTTCTTGATTTACCCCCTTCTTCCTCCACTTATGAATAAGTAATTACAATATGTTTATCTCTTACGTTCTTGATTTATCCCCTTTCTTACTCAAGTAGACTAATAGTACGTATGTTTATCTCATAAGGCGAAAAAAGGGGCGTCCGACACGACAACGACATAAGAACCGGCATATAACAAAGATTCAAGCATTTCATACGAAATAACGCTTGAAAGTCAACATTCCACCTAATACCAAGCGAAGAATTGTGCAAATGGCGTCCGAAAAAGCTATACGAAGCTAACAACATTTCTGTATAAACGCTTGAAAGTAAGGTGAAAAACATTTCACCCAACACGAATACAAAACCAACAGGTCTTTCTAAAAAAAGTTGACTCCAAAAACAGAGCCAAACAAAAGACTTCCAGACCCTTTCGCGAAGAGAAAAAGAAGGAAGTTACAGTCATGTGACCGGAACTAGAGAGCAGTATACAGTAGAAGAATTTAGGCCATCCCATTGGCTGTTGGGATGTTCGGACCAGACCACTTGCGTGGGGGGGAGGTGCACTTGTTTGAGGACAGGTAATGTCTATAGAAATACTTTTTGGGAGGTTGAAATGTGTATATTAATAATTTACCATGACCACTTAAAAAGCAGCATGTGTGCATATTATACACTAAAAACTGAGTACTCTTCCATGAACTTCCAGAACTTAAAAGCAAGAAGTACAGATATAGCAGAAATTATAGGAAGATTTCACAGACTTCATGACAATCACAACACAACTGTGTGCATGTAAACAAGGCTTACACTCGAACCACAGATACACTGTGTGCATGTCAACAGTCCACCTTACTTTGCTTTAGTTTCTCAAAATCATGCAGTGCAGACGGGCTGGCATACTCTGTTGCTGTTCCAGTTCGCTTCACCGACACAGCATCTCGATTCCTGGCCATCTCAAACACATCCATATTCTGTCGTCTGTCAAAGACCAAACTGACACTAATTCTTCCAGTGTAATTAGGGGTTAAAATATCAAGTTTGTGCCATACATCTAAAAGAAAGACTGTTTAAGTAGGCTTACTGTTGATATGTGTAATTCTAATAACAGTAATTGAATATATACATTATGGAAATATTTTCAATATTCACAAGCATAGAAACAAAGCAATCTTATTATATTCAACAACAAAAAAAGATGTATGCATTGTTTTAATTAGGAAAATCATAAATCTTTTTGATGAAAACAAGATTAGTTACGCATAAAAGAACATGCACATTTTAAGTTTAAAAAGCACTTCACCTCTTGCAAAAATAATTGGAATAAAAAAACTAATTATTATAGTAGGCATATCATCTGATGCTGGTTACTGGTACTGTGTAATATTTGTATGTCCCCATGCATGGTTTGACACATAATGAAACCGGGATGTAACTAATGTTATGCAACAGATACTAGATGTTTGATTTAAAAAATCAACCGATTTATAATGAACTTACCCTGGGACTTGTGGAGGCCTTTGAGCCAATCGTGGATCAAAAACTTCTATTTCTCGCTGTAAGGAAAATAACACAGTATTACATCAGAACAAAACAAAAATAATCCTTCTGAGAAGTAAACTTTTATCTTATTGATAATTTATATTCGTGCAAACCAAATATATTTTAGATAAAAAATAATTTGCTACAATACTGATTTTATAGCAAAACTGGTAAGCATGATATAACAACCTGGCTGCAAGGTTATATATTCAGAAGCCCATGATTCTTAATGTTGATACAATATTGTCATTTCTCATTCTGATATAATGTATTTATGACATACCTTATTTTGATATAAAATGTTGTGCACATTTCTTATTCCGGACATGTACTATAACTATCATTCTGATACAATGCATTAAGAATATACCGTAATCTAATACGAATACCAATATACTGTTCTAATCTGAATGAAAAAACTGTTATGTTAAACTGCTATCTCTGTACAAAGCAGAGACAAAAAGACCTTGTGAAAATGTTGTGACTGTTTCTAGGTGGTAATTCTAAAACGATGTGTCTACAAACCTCATTCTGATCTAGCATGGTCTCCACTCGGTTTCGCTCAGCCTGCAGCTGAGACTTGAGTTGAGCCAGGTGGTTGAGCACATCAGCACCTGACAAAATACATACAACGTCTCAACATTAGAGAGAATAAACCTAGGACGGGAAGAACTAAGGATCAACAAAGGAAGAAAGGAAAGAATAGGACTATACCAACCTACAAGAGGAAATATTAATACAATATCAAACAGGATATACTTAAACATTCTAGTGCAGAACATTAAAAGAATGTGTTGGTTTTTTTTTCACCTGTGTAAATACAGTATGTAAGAAAAAACACATTTAGATAATGAAAAAAAGTTTACATAATGTAATATACCAACAAGGGTCCCAAATTTAAATTTGCCTTTCCAAAAAAACTAAAAAGTATATTAAAACTTGAAATGATTCAGAGACAAGTTTCTTATAAACTTAATGCCTCAGTTTTTAAATAAATACTCAATTTTAATATCACAAATCAGTGAAATAAAATTCTCTATGGATAAAGTGAATTATCTGTTGAACTTACTTTGAGCTCGGTATGAATGTGTGTTTGACTGAAAAAAGAAGAAAAGAGTTAATGAATATACCATACCTGCTGAAATGATGGTAATACTGTTTAAACTAACTTTGATTAGTTTGAAAGTTTAAAAGTTTTATGTGAAAATATGCTGACACTTTAACATAACCTGAAAAGGATAACTCTTACTGGTTAGAGAAGTAACAAATAAACTCACACAATTCCCTACATATTCAATGAACATATTAACTGTAATGCAGATTTAACTTGAGCTCAAGTCACATCGTAGCACACTAACCTGAGGTCTGCTATGTGGGGATGTGCGATCAAGCTGCAAAGACAGAAAACAAAATAAGATTCTTAAAAATAACAAAAATTATCCTGCTTCAAATTACAAAACTGATAATGCATCCTCCAATAGACATTTTCAGTGGTTTTGGCTAATCCGAATCCATCCTAATCCATTCATGGAGTGGACAATGAGAAAATAATGCATGGGGTGATAACTCTTCAGAAATCATGAAAATAATCTGTTATCATGACATCTGTACATAATTATGAAATGAAATGATGAGGTAAGTGGTAAAAGTTGTTAACTGTTAGTGAAACAGCTACAAAGGACTCAGAGACGTTAAAGACAGGCATGATAAATGTTATCAACTATCTAAAGAACTCAATTCAATTCAATATTTAACAACACCCAAACATGAAAAACATGTTTTGGGTGTTTGGGCTATTGGGTGTGAAATAAAGATAATGATGATCAACACAAAAATTATAAATTGATCAAAAATCACTAAAAACTGTCATCAAGGACTGTGATTAAACCTTTACTCTCCAACAACCCATATAAACAACAGCTAATTGAATACACCAAAGTAAACTGCTGTAGACCCCACTCCAATACATCATATGATCATTTTTGTAACAGATCCTTAGATTTTTACATTTGGTATATATGTACCCATTAAGAATGAAAGATATACTATCTGAACATTACACTGTTAATGTTAAGAATGGTACTGCAATGTAAAGAGTGTTAAATAGCATCTACAGATTAAACAGAAAAATGTGAATAAGAAAAAGAGTGCTACACAATCACTGCACAATAAACAGGAAAATGACACAAACACCCCCAAAATACAATGCTTTTAAAAGATGGGGTGGAGGGCAAAAGGTGAAGATAATTAGGATATCTCTTGATGAGTTTTTCACTTCCAGACAAAAGAAGGTACATTTTGCTCCCATGTATTCTACTTAATGTACTGCAGTGAATGTTTAAAAGACACCATTTCTTGACAAATATTACATCAAAAGAACATAGAATTTTGGTGTTTTGATCTAAATGTGATGCATTGTAGAATTTCAACACTGCCCATTTCATTCACTATGAGACATAGTGATTGAGATTAAATAACATTAAATGACATCTATAGTTTGTAATGTGGCAATGAACAACAATGCAGTAACTAAAGAACTGTGAGTGGTTTGCATTACAAGCAAGAAATACTAGCTTTATTTCGCCTGGCAGGTTCTTTAGCAGCGGCTTGTGTCTTCACTGCAGGAACTGGAGGGGACTGAGGTGGGTTGGGTGGGTCCGAAGTCTGAAACACAAATACCATTACCTCGAAAGTCAAGCAATAGAAATGATTATCTAAGGGTTAGAAAAGCCGAGACAAAGCACAAATGGAGAAATCAATTGAAATCACATGACTGGTTTCATGCCATAGCAGAATATTTTCACATTACAGACTAATCCTTTGACTTTAGGAATATTAAGATTTGATCAAGACTTACGTTCACAATTTCAAGATCCCACGCCTGGTGCTTATAAAACCTTTAGAGTCTAGACTTCTAGACTCGAGACTCTAGTCTTAGACAGTAATGTCATGACAACGCCATACAAATTGTATGCGTGTAACATCATTAAACAACGAGTCTGGACTCTATAAAGTTTTATAAGCATGAGCCCATGTCAGGTTTTAGTAAGATCGAAATAAAACAAACATATCAATGTAAACTGTGAAATTTAATATTGAAACTATCATCAGTAATAGAAAAAGAGTCCATTAACATACTTTGTTATTTCCGTATTACACACATTAACACTGGTAAGACTATAATACAAGATAAGGCTATAATACAAGATAAGGCTTGTTTTCTTTTTATAAATTATTTAAATGGAAATTTAATATTTCATACTACCATTTCATATGTTTTAGGTTCCCAATTTCATTTTTTGTTGTATCATAACACATCAACATATACACTTTTTATGCAATTTTAATTGATGCGAAAAGATAGAAGCACAGCAAAAAGCAGCTAATAGATGATGAGAGAGAGTTATATCTTGCTAACACAATGGTATTAATTAATGTAACTAGCAACTACACTAACAGCAGCTTTTGTCTTCACAGCAGGGACTGGCGGTGACGCTGGAGGCTTCGGCTGACTGGAGCCCTGAAACACAACAAAGCTAGGCTCTGTGAGAACTACTTGTATCTAGCATACGCCACTAAGGGACTGTTCCACAGCTGATCACATGGTGGAGGCGGCAGGCATCATATTTATTACTTTATACCTTGTGGGTATACTGTAATGTTTTCTTTATGCACACATAACTGAAATAAAATTGTATTTTCTCAGTAGTGGTGTATAAGAAAAATTTGCCTCATGATTCCATGTGATCGCTTCTGGAATAGCCCAAATGAAATATGTACAATATAATTTGTGGTTTAATATTAACTTCTCTATGTGCTATTTTTATCCTAAGTGAGACTGTAAATGCATTTGTAATGGAATGAAAATTGTAGAAAACTTGGATCATTTTCTCTTTCAAGAATACTTAACCAGATGTCTTATATCTGCTAAGTGTGTTGTTAGAAGTGCCCTCTTATCTGAATCTGTGTCTGGCACATGAATCCATTAGTTATTTTGATCCTATACATAACCTGACCTCTAACCTATGGCACTTTCCCTCATGTCCTATGGACTAGCCTGAACATCCCAACAGGTAACCAACTGCTATAATCATCCACTGTTCTCATAATGTGATGGTTACTTCTTTCTTTCTTCTGGACTAGCCTGAACATCCCAACAGGTAACCAATTGCTATAATCATCCACTGTTCTCATAACGTGGTAGTTACTTCTTTCTTTCTTCTGGACTGGCCTGAACATCCCAACAGGTAACCAATTGCTATAATCATCCACTGTTCTGTTTATGTGGTAGTTACTTCTTTCTTTCTTCTGGACTGGCCTGAACATCCCAACAGGTAACCAACTGCTATAATCATCCACTGTTCTCATAATGTGATGGTTACTTCTTTCTTTCTTCTGGACTGGCCTGAACATCTCAACAGGTAACCAATTGCTATAATCATCCACTGTTCTGTTTATGTGGTAGTTACTTCTTTCTTTCTTCTGGACTGGCCTGAACATCCCAACAGGTAACCAGTCAGCTATAATCATCTACTGTTCTCATAACGTGGTAGTTACTTCTTTCTTTCTTCTGGACTGGCCTGAACATCCCAACAGGTAACCAATTGCTATAATCATCCACTGTTCTGTTTATGTGGTAGTTACTTCTTTCTTTCTTCTGGACTGGCCTGAACATCCCAACAGGTAACCAGTCAGCTATAATCATCTACTGTTCTCATAACGTGGTAGTTACTTCTTTCTTT
Source organism: Gigantopelta aegis (assembly GCF_016097555.1). Taxonomy (NCBI): domain Eukaryota; kingdom Metazoa; phylum Mollusca; class Gastropoda; order Neomphalida; family Peltospiridae; genus Gigantopelta; species Gigantopelta aegis. The sequence goes on from NC_054704.1 coordinate 57,188,934, forward strand.
CTTCTGGACTGACCTGAACATCCCAACAGGTAACCAATTGCTATAATCATTCACTGTTCTGTTTATGTGGTAGTTACTTCTTTCATTCTTCTTCGTTTCATCTGTCAGAGGTCAGGTTATGTATTTTAACTAGTCTCTAGTTTTTAAATGGACTTATCTTTAAACAATAGATGGATACTCTGTGGTTAGTTTCATGTTTCAATCTATGTACAATAAATATGTGCAAAGCTAGATATTCTGAGAAAGATAAATATTATTATTGTAATAATAAAATGATTGTAGTAAGAGCAGAACAATATTTTTCTAAATATTAAGTTAGCATTATCAAACAAAGTATATGTGCTTTAACAAAAAACAGACTAACTGTTTTTCTTTATATTTGTAAAGAATACAATTACAACTGAATTCTACAAAACCTCAGTCCTAAATCTGAACTCAAAAATATAAATGCTTATTTAATTAGGAAATATTTTTTGTATCATTCACATGAAGAACAATTTTGATCTCACGTTATTTTAGCTGGAATAACACCAACTGTTAGAATGTAAATCAGCATCATTTTTAGCCAAAATATGTACAAGTATTTATGGGCACTGAAGCATGTTCAAATTGGAAATTTTGAGAATGCTAACTTAATAATACAAACAGGTTAAATATAGTAAAATTTTAAAAACATATATATCAGGTCATTAAAAAAAGTCCAACCTTTTAAGTTAAATAGTGGAAACAAATATGCAATGCAGAACTTAAAAATTTAACACAAAACCAGTTTATGGGACTTTTTTTTTAATAACTCGATATATAGGGAGCAGTCTTATTCTAAATTATTCAGAGAAGAAATCCGACTAAAACAAATGATATATGAAATCTCCCATATGCTGTGTGACACACCAAACACTGATACCAAAGATGTATGATTACCGATGAATTATCACCTCCCTTTGATCGCATAGCGGGAATGGGTGGAGAGGTTACCTGCCTCTGGGCCTGAAAACAAATCACATCAATGTTTCTTTAGATCATTCATATCATCACAATATAATCAAACCAATTGTGTGTGAACTGAAAACATCACATATGCTAATCAAAACAACTAGTTAGTCTTAAAAATGGTGATGAGAGTGTTGAGTTGCATATATCGGCAATTGGCAATGTCCAAGGACATCAAAAAGACTCAAGTTCTATTAAAACTGAAGAATCAGATGTGTTTATATTTTAATTATTATGTTGTACTGTAGTAAATAAAAAGACAAATTATTTTCTCATCACTTAAATTGTTCTCTTACCATAGAATTGTTGTTATTTTTCAAGTTATCTTGTCTATGTGAATAAAAGTTAAAAGTTTGCTTTCTTTAACACCACCACTAGAAAACACTGATTTACAAATCATTGGAATATAGTGTCAGAGGAAACCTGTTAAGACATTCTTTTATTAGCAGCAAGGATCTTTTATATGCACTAGGAACAACAGCACCTGAGATGGTTATACCTATCATGATGGGGGAAAATCCAACGGATCCACCAAAAAGGTTTGATCCAATGACCGAAGCACCTCAGTGGATGCCTCTACTGACTCGGCTAATCTCAACCCCACTATGAATGAATTCTTATGGTGGTATCTCTAATTCTCTGATGACCTAGTACTTACAGCGTCTCTCTCCATGCGTTCTTTCTCCATCTGTCGCAGGTGCTCCTGGTGATGTTCATCTTCCTCCTTCTTCTTTCTCTCTATCTCTCGCCTGCGCTCCTCCGCCTGACGAGCATGTTCTTCCTGCTGACGACGAGCCTGCAGTAAACAGTTGTAAAGAGTAAACTGACCGCTTCATGTTAAACGACCCTGACACAACGTGCACCAACACATCAATCAATACAGTGCACTGTGAAAGGGAGAAAACTGAATAACAACTATGGAAACATGATGATATATGATGGATTTGTTTTATGTGCCATAAAGGCATTATATGTATGATGTATAATCAAATAGCAAGATAACAAACAGATGTCAAAACAAAACTGTAAGACTTGTCTTAGGGTTCTGCCTAAAAATCTATGAGTGGTGGAAATAACATGAAGTCATTTGAGCGAGGCACATAGAACCAAACAAAGAATGGGTTTACACCGATATAGTGTTATACATGGTGGTCAACATTACAATTAGAAGCAACAGTGCTGGTAGCAAGTTTAAAGTAGAACTAGCTACCATGAGAAGAGCCCAGCTGTCTTTTGTCCAGGGTCAATGTCTGCAACAATATTTACAAATTACAAACAAGAATTCCATGGAATTAAATGTTTCACCTATCATAAACAAAATTGTTAGTGTACTGTGATAGACATTGACAGCTGAAACTATAAACCAAGTTTCACGGACTTATAGTTTCAGACAAACTGGTCTTGACGCTTCCACCACTGTGAAAAAAATAAAACGTACATCTTGTCTTTTGACTTGGTAATGTGAGACTAGCTGCTCAAAGACTTATGATGTGAGGGTTGGGGATGAACCGACAGATAAAACTCACAATCTCCACCTTCTCTCGGATATGTGAGGGTTGGGGATGAACTGACAGATAAAACTCACAATCTCCACCTTCTCTCGGATATGATGTGAGGGTTGGGGATGAACCGACAGATAAAACTCACAATCTCCTCCTTCTCTCGGATATGATGTGAGGGTTGGGGATGAACCGACAGATAAAACTCACAATCTCCTCCTTCTCTCGGATATGATGTGAGGGTTGGGGATGAACCGACAGATAAAACTCACAATCTCCTCCTTCTCTCGGATATGATGTGAGGGTTGGGGATGAACCGACAGATAAAACTCACAATCTCCTCCTTCTCTCGGATATGATGTGAGGGTTGGGGATGAACCGACAGATAAAACTCACAATCTCCTCCTTCTCTCGGATATGATGTGAGGGTTGGGGATGAACCGACAGATAAAACTCACAATCTCCTCCTTCTCTCGGATATGATGTGAGGGTTGGGAATGAACCGACAGATAAAACTCACAATCTCCACCTTCTCTCGGATATGATGTGAGGGTTGGGAATGAACCGACAGATAAAACTCACAATCTCCACCTTCTCTCGGATATGATGTGAGGGTTGGGAATGAACCGACAGATAAAACTCACAATCTCCACCTTCTCTCGGATATGATGTGAGGGTTGGGAATGAACCGACAGATAAAACTCACAATCTCCTCCTTCTCTCGGATATGATGTGAGGGTTGGGAATGAACTGACAGATAAAACTCACAATCTCCTCCTTCTCTCGGATATGATGTGAGGGTTGGGAATGAACTGACAGATAAAACTCACAATCTCCTCCTTCTCTCGGATATGATGTGAGGGTTGGGAATGAACTGACAGATAAAACTCACAATCTCCACCTTCTCTCGGATATGATGTGAGGGTTGGGAATGAACTGACAGATAAAACTCACAATCTCCACCTTCTCTCGGATATGATGTGAGGGTTGGGAATGAACTGACAGATAAAACTCACAATCTCCTCCTTCTCTCGGATGCGGCGCCGCTCCTCCTCCACCTCCATCTGCATGCGCCGCCGTTCCTCTTCTATCCGCCGTTCTTCTATCTGCTCCTCCATGCGCTCCTTCTCCTTCTCCAACATCTTCTGCATCTTCTTCTCCTCAATCTTAAAACACAACAGTCATCTGTGTACTCTCAACATCTGTTCATCTATTTAGTCTTAGTTAAAGTCACTTAGTCGTGGTACTATTACATTTTAATCATTCATCAAGCCAGTGTATTTGTATATCAGAAGAAAAAAAATTGTAAAATAAAACAAATCTAGAATTGAAAAAGTAGGAGAAGTGACTTCTTCCTTCCCAGAAAAAAAGGGAAGAAGTTTGATAAAAATAGGTGAAGTGAACATTTACCGGTACATTTCATAATTTTCACCATGTTCCACGTTCATTCGAAAAAAATTGGAAATATACACTCGGTTCTATACTTTCTATATTTTGATATAAAATACTACTACCGTATATCTTCGCCTATAAGTCGAATTTTTTTCACCCAAAAATTATTTTATATCTTGGGGGGTCGACTTATAAGAGTAAAAAAATTTCACCCAAAAATATTACCGTTTTGGGGATTATTTTACAAGTTTTATTGTTAAAGTATGCCCTGTATTTATACACAAATATGTTAATTTGACACATTTATTTTTTTATAACCTATTTTTTTTGGCATTGTAACGGTTTTGGTTATTTGAAAAGGCGTGCGATCTCTCACATGCCAAAACAACAGTCCACTTAGTTAAAATAACAGTCATCACTAATAGCAAAAATGTAAACAATACTAACTACCTGTTGCCTGAGTTTATTTTGAAATCTGGTCACTGGCATTAATGGTTATTCAAACAATGTTTTGTCGGTGATTAACTTCATGAATATTACTGAGCTTTCCTTTAAAACAGACTGATCTCTGCAGTTCACTAGAGCAATATAGGGACACATATCATTTGGTACAAAAACCAGTGCACTTTCCAGAGTTATCCTCCTTACATGTATTAATATGGCGGCAAAACATGTGATTAACCGATGATACATGTACTTTCAGTTTTATCGTAGTGATCTGTTGTCAGTGTTTATAAATAAAGTTGTTTTTTGCACAAAATCATGCTGTACAATGCCATGCAGTAACAGTCAAATAGCTTTCACTCTCTACTAAGGGAATATTTCGTTTTGATGCTATGTAGTTTGATTGGAATATTACTGCGATGTACAAAACGTGAAATTTGAAACGAAGTTTGTAAAATAATTTTCTTTTGTTCAGATATTGTACATTATTGTTCTCATGTGCTGAAAATAAGAAATACTTCAATATTTATACATTGTTTTTCATGGGTCGACTTATAAACGGGTCAATAAAAAAAAAGTTTTCAGGGCTTGAAATTAGGGACTCGACTTATAGCCGAGATCGACTTACAGGCGAAGATATACGGTACTTCTAGTAATAAAATTTAAAATTATTTTTATTATGTTTCATTAAAAACACAGGGCTTGTGCTGTCGTTCACTAAACTTGCCAATTGCAAAAAATAATAAAAATTTGCGAAAGAATTTTTGGTTTGGTAAACAAATTGTGAAAGTTATCTCGATTTTTAGTAACCAAATATGCTTGCAACTAGTTTTGTTCGATTGACCCACTTTGCAGTGTGAATAATCGTCATTTGAATGTCTGTGTGGCCAGTCTACTAATCAAAAGTCTACTGTCAGCTGCTTGTCGTAAAGCTAGAAAACGCGATCAAATAATAATGAAATACTGTTTAATCTTCTGATTATTGCAGGTGATATATCTTGTCAACATACTGTATGCTGCATATAGTACATTCCCCAATTCATATTTCCCACCGTTTTGCACACGGCACTCACCAGGAACGGAAATATAATAAAAGAAAAAAGATTTCTTAACAAGATGATGGCTTTTGTTTAGTTTTTTTCAATGGAAAATACTTTGAAACTTTGTGTTTTCGGCAAGTATTTTCACTTGACAACAATGGCGGCGTGTTGCAGTAATTTTCTGGGATCGATAGCTGATTGTGACAGTGGATTGTGATAATAAATTTGTTCGTTTTACCAACAACAAAAATCACCAAATATTGGGATATGAATCATAGTTTTTTTGTTTTTTTTTAATTCTGGTCAGAAAACCACTGTTATCAGGAATAATAGACATAAATACTGGACAGCTGGCCAAACGTGCCCGGATGTATATGCAACTTTTAAAACATTTTGCCTAATTTTAATTTTAATTTTAATAAAATATAAAAATTACAAAAACCCACGAAAATAATCCTTACCAATTCAAATATGAACTTTATTTCATGTATTTATAAAACATTTAAGTGAATCTATGTGAATAAAAATTATAAACTTGTACCCACTCAACGTGGTTCTTGTCAAAAATTAATTCAGTAGCATTGTTGACAGTAAATGTTTTATTACTAGCTACAAGTTTTACTTTTTATTAGTCATGTTTCGAGCATTTTGTCTTATCGGATAATGTAAATTGTAGGTCACATGGTGGAGTTCATTTCCACAAAGTGGGTGTGTTGGTGAGGAATACACACTGTTTCTCACATCTATTCAATCATTATTAGTTAAAACTTGCAATGTTTACAGTTTTTATTTCAAACATATTCAGTGTATTACCAATTACAAATGAGAGTATAACATCATCTGTAGTAATTAATTCACAATGGCATATCAATGAATCCACACATGAGAATATCTCAATATATTCAAACCAAATGTTTAATAATATAATCACAAGTAATATAACTAAAAATATTAATAGCGTCAACAAAATAAAAACTGTTACAAGAAACATATAAAATATTTTTAAAAATTAAGGTTGCAATAAAATAACAGAAAAAAACATGGTTATCATAATTATTCCCCACATAATTCCATTCCATATTGTCAAAATACTTCTAAATGTATTGTACTGCAAAATATATAAATTTAAAAACTATATAATTATGTGATTTCCACTGACGATCAACATTTTTTAAAAGCTTACCTGTCTCTGTAGTTCATCTTTGTATCGATCGGCCTCAGTTTTTTCAGCTTCCGTCTATAACATAAAGCAATACATCTCATGTTTTATGAAAGCAAAATACAACAGGTTAGTCATGACAGACTATAATCAACAGTAACAAAAAGATTTAATACTATTATTTCCCATCAGTTTCACTGTGTATCAATAATATAACAAGCTTTATTAGAGTCCTGCTAAAGCAATACATGTCCCTTACCGAACCAAATGGGTTTTTTTGTATCTCCTAAATGTAACAGACATACCTTAGTGAAAAGTGTGTAAATCACCATAAAAGATAAACTTATCAGTAACAGGCATTACAAAACAAAAGTCCAGAAAACAAATTTTTAAATCTCCAGTTCAATAAAAGTCAAACATGATCTGTAACAGTACATTATAAACCTATATACAAAATTTCAGCTCAATATCTCAAGGCATTCTAAAACAAAACATCTAAAAAACTATATGTGGGACAGACAGATGGTATGTCGGACACTGTTGCTGTATATGTGGGTGTTTACCAGCAACTTTCATTAGTGTTGGTGTATTTTTGTCTATGAAGACTGAGGCCATAAAGTTTCTTAAGAACTGGAGTTACTCACATTTGAATTTGATCTTAGAATGGATATCAACAATTATTCTTAACCTTGTAGAAAACATTAAAATTTTCTTATTTTTCAGTTTCTCATAAAATGTTGCCATTAAACTTGAGGACCAAGTATAAAATGGCAAGAGTTCACCAAGTATAAAGTTTTAATCACCTTCGGTTGTCCAAATATGCCATGTCCGCCCCGAGCGTGCGTCACGTCCCCGAGTGCCGTCGTTTGTTTGGGAGGAGTTTTGATCTTGTCGTCGCGAGGAGACGGAGGCCGAGGTGATGTGTATGGATTCCATTTCCTGGGCGACTCGTATCCTGCCAAATTTCCAGTCGACTGTCCAGAGCCGTCCTTTAGTACCGTCCGCAAGTCAGCTACACAAAACATTAAATCACAGACAGTCAAATTAGACATTTCATGTACTTAGTAACGGGGTTTTTCTTTGATTAAATATTTACCACAGAGATTTACTTGTCTATTCAAAAGTACTGAAAAAATAGTCAAAATAAGCACAAATTGACCAACTTGATTTATTAAGTAACACCTGTTCAATAAATTTGTAAGTAGATTCACTTTTATGTAAAGGTTTTGTGGTTCTAATTTGAAGGTCCAGTGCAGGTGATCACGCATGTACAGAAGGTTAACAGGGTGTGCACTTGGCATTTTTATGACTTGCCCGTGCATTTTCTGAGTAGCCGAATTTAAAAATAGTTTTTTTAAAGTATTGTACTTTGCATAGAAATCAGTTAAATTAGGCATATGAAACGGTTCTTAAGTATATCAATGTTTATAAAGAGGTAGTTGTTATGCAAATAGCTAGCTTTTTATTTCTATATCTACCCCTCAAATGAGCACTAAATTGGCTGTCATATAGCAAAGTTTCCCATGTGAGCATCAAGAAATGTTGGAACAGCCATAAATATTAGAAAAGTGAAAGTCACCAGTTTCGGAACATGAATATATATAACAATTTTGACGTCTTATTAGATGCCTTGTAAAGGAATGGATATAGTGGTAAAATTGTTTGGTAAAGAAATATAACATGCATCCATACTTTGAATGAATATATAAACAAACACCAACAAATATTTCTTTATGTTAAAACATATAAGGAGTATATTTGTTTTTGGCAAGTATATGTGAAGACAGTTTTGCCAGAAGTAATTCAATAACCAGATAATAGTATAGCTAACATAAAAACCAAACCAAAACAAAAATGTACAGTCTTTCAAAATAACAGAAAAAGGTATTAACAAATAGTCCATGTTTGTGAGTCAATGGCGTAATTGTAAACCGTAGATTGACAAGGCAATAACTGTTTGGTATCTGGCTAAAAACAATTACCGTGACAACACCATTTCTGGTATATCATTGAAAAATGAAGTGAAAAGCAAAACATTAACTTATTTTATATAAAATATAAAAAGATATTGATTTTCAAATTATTTTGAAATAATTCAAGTTTATTTCAGAATGACTGAACAAACTGAAGAGCTGTGTTCAATACGTTGAAACCTTTACCATTAGTAAACGGGGTGTGTGGGGGTGAATGACTCCTCCACCACCTTTACCATTAGTAAAGGGGTGGGGGGGGGGGGGGGGGGGGGGGGGGGGGGGGGGGGGGGTTTCACTAACCAATGACATTTCCTCTCTGGTCTCTCATTGGAGCTCCTCCACCACCTTTACCATTAGTAAACGGGGTGTGGGGGGGGGGGGGGGGGGGGGGGGGGTGGTTTCACTAACCAATGACATTTCCTCTCTGGTCTCTCATTGGAGCTCCTCCACCACCTTTACCATTAGTAAACGGGGTGTGTGGGGGGTGGGGGGGGTGGGGGTGGGGGTGGTTTCACTAACCAATGACATTTCCTCTCTGGTCTCTCATTTCCTGACATTTCCTCTGGTCTCTCATTGGAGCTCCTCCACCACCTTTACCATTAGTAAACGGGGTGTGTGGGGGGGGGGGGGGGGGGGGGGGGGGGGGGGTGGTTTCACCAATGACACCAATCTCATTGGAGCTCCTCCACCACCTTTACTCTCGGGGTGTGTCTCTCATGGGGGTGGAGCTCCTCCAATGACATTTCCTCTCTCTGGTCTCTCATTGGAGCTCCTCCACCACCTTTACCAAACGGGTTGTAATTCTTGTACTCCTCTTCAAACTTTCTGTCATACCTGGAAGAGAAAATCTTAATATTGTACCACAGAGCAAAACAAGTCTAGTGCAGTTTGCAGTCCAATATGTATCTTGAATAGTGTGTATGTGTGTATATATGTTGTGTTTGTGAAAAAGTGAGAAATTCATAGTGATAGACACACGCATGCACGCACACACGCACGCACACACACAGATTTTGATTATTTTCATTAACAAAATCAGATATTATATAAACACAGTGGTCTTCTAAGTACAATATACTATTCTAAATCTAGCAACTGCTATCTGAAGTGAGATTTCTCCAATATTGAAAACTTTAAGTAGTTATTTTTATACATGTTTGAAGTTTGTCAAAATTGTCAACTAAAACCATACAATTATTTAAACTGAATCACAAAATATTTTTCAGTAGAGAACTGATTGAAATAAGCCAAACTAGGAACCAAACAATTCATATTATGGTGATTGAAATGTGTTGTCATAGACAGTCTCAATCAGCATTTATCATGTCAACTAAGAAAAAGTCTGTGTTTCGATCTAAAGCACATGGCCCTAAATCTGGCAAAAATAGGCAAATCCCCATAAAAGTCACATTTGAACTGTAATTCTACATGAAAAAGCTATAAACAAAATGTGAGCTCAACATTTTTTGAGGTATTGTGAATATAGTCCAGAAAACTGTATGTGGGACAGACATACAGACAGATGGACAGAAAGACAGACAGAGACAAAACATATAGTAAACTAACATTTCTTTTTCCATCTTTGCTGACTGTTTCTTCTGCCTCGCTTCCTCCATCTGAAATGGAATGACAGAAAGGTTACAACTGGGAATGGATGACAGAAAGGTTATAACTGGGAATGGAATGACAGAAAGATTACAACTCGGAATGGAATGACAGAAAGGTTACAAGTGGGAATGAATAAGAGGTGGAAAACCTGAAGTTAATCTAAAGTGAGTTCAATTGTAACACAAAATCGTATCACAAGCTAAAAACCAATATTTTGAACATTATGAATTCAATCCTGGTGAGTCTGCCATATCTTTTCCCCACACATGCATGGTTTAAAAAACCGTTATTCTGTGGCGGTGGTGGGTATAAACAAACACTGTCCTCCATCTGACCCAATAGGAAGAATCTGGAACAACTTGTAGGAAATTAGTGAAATAATATTTGAATATTGTTGGAATACCTGTCTTTTTAATTCAGCTTGATACTGTTGCTGTTTAACCTTTTTGTCATCTTTCTCATCGGAATGAAGGGGTAATGGTCCAACCCCACCTCCTCCATAACCTCCTCCACCCCCACCTCCGTAATGTCCACCACCTCCACCCCTGTAAAGTACAAAGCAATAACAAATTAGCAAAATATTTTAAATTATGTAAAGTCACACTTCAAATTATGATTCAATTTTTTATTTAAAAATGGTTTTACTCATTATACATGAATATATGATACAAGGTTAATCTAAAAAAAATCTTGCTTTTGTCTTACTCTATCACCTGAATAAATCTCAATTATGCATTACTTTCAGTAAAGTTAAGTCATTCATACAAAGTGTAAAGGGGCTCCGTGTATCCATGTGATGAATGGTAATAATTACTGAATTTAATGTTTCTTCAGTTTATTCTAGTGTTAACCTGTCTGTGGAAAGTTAAAAGAAAGATATGAAATATAACCAGTACCTGTCATCGAACCTAATTTTAGACTGGACTGCCCCCGAGGCCATTGGAACCACACCAGCCTGGGCGAGGGCTATTTGAGGTGCCCTCACTTCAGGAGCTGGAATATAAACAAGTAATGACAAACTTACTGCCACTATACAACTTAATGGATTCTCACTGAATCGTGTCACTCAAAATCAAACATTTACTATCAACAATGTATCAGATCTTAAACACTATTTGATATTATTAAGATTTGATCCAGTTTTCTAGCACAGTAGCCTGATCATGTGGACATGCAAATGGTGCTTATTCCCACTGTGAGGCAGAGCAATTGGATAAAACTGGTTGCAAGCGAGTTTGGTTACTACAAATCTATAGTCCATCCCATCATTCTATAAAATTGTTTTTTGTAAATAATTTCAGTTTGGTTTGACATAAAAAGAAAAGTCAGTGTTTTGGAAATAACAAAAAATAATTTTTTTGTGTCCAATTTAGAAAACAACTGACTCAGAAATAAATAACTTGAATTCCATAGTATGAAAAAATGCGTTCTCCTTGGGATGGACTAAAAGTGAATATCTTTTGCAAATGTTTTCGCAAATTTGTATTACTTTTAGCAACTGGCGCATTTGGCGAATGACAGAACGAGTCCAGGGCCCCGTTCCACAAAGTGATCTTAGCTCTAAGGTCAACTTAAGTGCATAACTACCTTATGTACTAAGGTGATTGTAGCACTAAGATCGCTTCGTGGAACAGGGCCCTGGATGTGCATCACAGAAAGTGAATTAGGTATGTCAACAGCATAAATAAAACTTTAGATTCACTTCATATTGGTTACCTATCTTTAAATTTGATGATCAACTGCTCTGGGTTTTCAAGACAAGAACAATGAGCTCAGATGAGGATAACAGTGTTACAGTCACTGCCTACACTGACTTCCTGCACAGACGGCAGACTTCGAGATGAATACAATGACAAGCTCACTTAAACTACCACTCCCAGTTCTGGTCAAACAGCCCAGGTGGCTGAGGTGTGTGCCCAGGACTGCATGTTTGAACCTTAACTGGATATAAGCATAAAGATGAAATTATTGAAGTGATGAACTACTGACCTGCAATATCAGCACTGAGTGGATTCATTGTTCCCAGGTAGTGATACTGCTCATCAAGAGAGCTGTAACCGGTACCTCCAGTCAGATACGGTCTGTACAATAAAACAACGTTCATTAAAACATATGTTATGGCTAGAATATGATACATATTTTGATAAGAATTACAAGCATTTAGAGAGTACTGTTAAAGCAATACATGTCCCCTACCGGGTCCAACAAATTTCAATATCTCCTATGTTCAAGGGCTTCATATATAACTGTAAAAACACGGGTAAATTGCCATGAAAATTAAACTTAATCTGTAACAGTACCTGATAAAGCAATATACAAAATTTCATCTCAATATCTTCAGGCCTTGAAAAGTCTTGAAAACTAATTTTCATATCTCCTAAGTTCAAGGGCGATAACTCTGTGAAAAATGTGTAAATTGCCATGAAAGGCAAACTTAATTCATAAAAAAATAAATAAAGCTATACACAAAATTTTAGCTCAATATCTTGAGACATTGGCAAAACAAAGGTAAGAAAACATATTTTGGTATCTCCTAAGTTCAAGGGCCATAACTGTCAAAAATTGATAAATTGTCGTGAAAGTCAAACTTGATCTGTAATCTGTAAAGCCATACACAAATTTCAGCTCAATATCAAGGCATTGTGAAAAAAAACACTCAGAAAACTAAAAGTGGGACAGATGGACAGACAAACAGACAGGCAGACAGACAGAAGGACAGAGATGAAGCCTAGTCCCCTCCAGTTGGACTGGTAGTGGTCTAATAAGAACAAAATATTAGATTTCAACTTAGAATTTAGAGGACATTTTCGTGTAATCTATTGCAAATTTTAGTTTTAGTCAATTTATGTTCAATATCTCTTCCAGTGGCTTAAAACTTATGAACTTTTTTGTTTTATTTATCAAAGTATCTAACATAAAAACACTAATAACAATAATTAGGGTACAATTTACTTAATTCAGATCAAAATTTTCAGTTGTGCGTTCAGAATGAATTGGAAAATACAGAGAGAAATCAGTGTTTTTATTAGTTTTATACAAAGAAGCACAATGAAATGCACAAATATACAACTTGGCATATCATACAAACATTATAAACTAACAATTAGCTCAAGCTGGTTCTGTTTCAATGCAGATGGTGACAGGACAGAGATATCAGGTATTATTATACATCTATACAATCTATTCCAATCAAATTGGTTCAATTGTAAATAATTAAATGTTCTTTGCGTCTATACACTTTATGGCAATCTGATTGGTCCAGAGGTGCTTACTTTTTTTCATTCATATCTCGATGAATCCAAAAAAATTAAGCCACGCATACTACACCACCCCCCCCCCCCCAACCCGACTTGCACTACTTTTGTGTAACAAGCCGGATTATTCTGGCAATCATATTTAGATATTTTGAAGAAAACACATGTGAAAGCTACAAAAAATGTATACAATAAATTAATGGAAAATGCTATAGCAGAGTAGACCTATGGATCTATACGCATTGATTAAAAAAAAAAAAAAAAAAAAAAACTTCTTTGCTAATCGTGACATGAGACTCAGTCGTTGGCCAAAGAAATCATGTAGGAAACTTCACGCCTGTAACTTATTTGTAAGCGATGTTCAACAGCTGTTGGCAAAAATTAAACGGTTCCACTGACAACATAAATGTTAAACACGTTCCCTTCATTCACTTTCATAAAATATAAACTAAACACAAATAGGACAATTCCTTCCAATGTAACTAAATGATCCGTAAAAATGCACAGCAGCTAGAGGAAATGATGTCATTTACAAAAAATCACCTGATTCAAATAATAGTGAATGAACGTTCGCATTCTTACGCGACATAAGTATCAATGAAGTTTACACAAACAATACTACAGGCGTATTTAAAGCTAAACAAAATAAATTCAGTTATGTATTGTTAAAGTATGCATATAAATTTAATTATAAGATTTGACCGCAGTTATTAACCGAAAAAACGATGTGCACACTTTTGTATGACCCGCAACATTGTTTTTTCGGTTCATACTTGCATGAACCAAAACATAATTGCGGTCAATTCTTAACACATGATCCAACAATAGTTACGATCTTTCACCCAAAAATCTCCAAACAGTGTTACTGGACGTTCCACATTGGATGGTAAAAACTCTATTGGACACGCATGCTCATTACCAAAATAAAGGGGTGTTACTCTCGTTTGTTTTCGTTTGTCCTTGATTTAACGCTGCCGGAGCTACTGAGTCACAATGTTATCTGATGAAACAATACAGGAATTTATTGAAAATACAGTGCCAGAAGTCACAAAGAAGAAAACTAAGTCAGATGATTAGTAGTGGAATGTATTCGTTATTTTTCTACATTACATTGCATCAGTTTAATATGGCGTTATGCAATTCAAGATGACGTCAAAGTTGATGCGTTGTTAAGGTAAATAACACATTAAAAGTAACTGACATAAAAATCTCTGCTAAGTGACACAATTTCAGTGAACTCATACAATAAAATTCCATACTGTAAACAAAATTGTATAATAACTTTATATTATAAAATAAGAAATAACTCACGATGGTTCATATTTAAGTTCTGGTGGTGGCTGGATTGAGATAGCTTTAGGTGGTTCTAGCAGCGTGTCAAAGCCTCTCTCCAAGATTCCTCCATCAGCCTCTACTCGGGTACCCCAATCTCTTTTCATATCATATTTCAACCTCGGCAAATCAAGTTCTCTCAGCTTTTCAAGATCAGCATCGTTGTTTAACCTCCTTCGTCCCAACACAAGTTCTGAGCGTGGACTATAAAAAAAAAAAAAAAAAAAAAAAAATATTCTTGCTTTTTACAAACATATTTATAGACCAAGAATTATTATTTTTGCAGAAACAAAATTTTATACAGCAGATCTTCCCTATAAATGTCACACAGAAAACTAATGCAAAAGTAGATGCCAAGGTTTTAAGGAATCTAACATATCGGCCAACTTGGAAATTAAAAGAAATAAAAAAGCTTTCTTTGAAAATATGAACTTCTTTTCCACTTTTGAGGTGCCAATCCCTCATAGAGAATTAATCACCACTTTCTGTGCAACAATTATAATCTCTACCACATATCTAAATTGGCTTAAACTTTTATAATTAGATTGGAATAAAAGAAAACAAATTTTGCTTTAACAAAACAAATAACGTGTGGCTTTCATCTAAATGAAAAGGAATGACAAACATAATGGCAGATGTGAAACAGAGGTGATGAATATGACAAAAAATAAATTAAATTAGGATTGTTCTGTTTCTGGTACTGAGCTGCATGACATTTCACATGTTGTGTGATACCTGATTTGATCATAGTTGGCCAGCCTGGACATGTACGCGACCTCAGCTGCTGGATACTGCTGCCCGACCACAACTGGCACTTGTACAACAGGGGCCTGTGGTGGAGGCTGGGCCACCTCTCGCAACTGATTGTTCCTCTTAGCTGGGTCATTAGCACCAGTCGCATTGATCCGCAGATCTTCATTCTTCTCTCTGACAAACACAAATTACAGCAGAAAGTTAATAAACATTTAACAATAACGTTAGCAGGCTTACATTCAGCTGTGAATGTAATTTCATTGTACAAGTGGAAACTGTAGTTTAATGCAAGTCTATAAAAACAGTAGTTGTTTAAACATTTAACAATTCAACTAAAAAATTAAAACCACTTTAATACTACATGTATTTGCTTCTTTTAACATCAAAATTTTACTAGTACTGTATGGTTAATTGTTATATCCACTTTTTAAAGCCAACAATGAAGTAAAATACGTGTATGTGCCATAATACATAACAAAAAACATCTGTCAAATACTTTTGGGGATCTTGGTACTTTATAAAAATGTGTTGTTTATAGTATTCAATGTCATAAAAGGTAAATAAATGTATTAACTAAATTTATTAAACATATTAGAATATCTTTAATTCCAAATTATTTAACTAGTGGCAAACACACCTTTAAATTAAAAAAAAAAAAAAAAAAAAAAAACATAAGTTCCAAAAAATGTACCTAAAATCATATTAAGACTGAAATAAATCTATCAACTCCATTTAAATACATTGCAAAAAAATAAAATAAACAGACAGAAAGAAGAAGGCCAACTGTGCATCTCCAGTCTTTCAAACAGTTACATCAACACACATACTGTGGAGTCAAAACTGGATTCAGCTGGGACTAATGACAAGAACAGAGTGCCAGGTTAGGTAGATCCCAAGTTACTGTCACTGGATGGGACTCTGATATCATTCTGATGGGTGGGGCCTAGCCCAGTGGTAAAGCACTTGTTTGATGTCTGGTCAGTTTGGGATCGATCCCTGTTGGTGGGCTCATTGGGCTATTTTTCGCTTCAGCCAGTGCACAACAACTGGTCTATCAAAGTCCATGGTATATGCTATTCTGTCTGTATGATGGTGCATATAAAAGATCCCTTGCAACTAATGGAAAAATGTAGCGGATTTCCTCTCTAAGACTGTGCTAAATTTACCAAATGTTTGACATCCAATAGCTGATGATTAAGAAATCAATGTGCTCTAGTGGTGTTGTTAAACAAAACAAACTGATATCATTCTGGTTTACACAGAAATCCAGTTTGGACAGAGTCCACTGTAAAAACCGAGTGTAGAGTATATAAGACAGTGAGCAAACCGTTTTTTCAGTTCTTCCATTTCCTTCATCTGTTTTTCCAGTTCCTGTCTGTACTGTTCCTTCTGGCGCTGTACAGCACTGTGTCGTTTGTCATGTCCTATAACACAACATAAAACAACACTTGTATACTACCTAAAACATTAGTAAAAAAAATATAAAAAATCTCTCTCTCTCTCTCTCTCTCTCTCTCTCTCTCTCTCTCTCTCTCTCTCTCTCTCTCTCCTCTCTCTCTCTCTCTCTCTCTCTCTCTCTCTCTCTCTCTCTCTCTCTCTCTCTCTCTCTCTCTCTCTCTCTCTCTCTCTCTCCCTCCCTCCCTCCTCCCTCCCTCCCTCCCTCTGTTTTTCTACAGGACACAATAAATGAAAAAAAGAAAAGCAGGTTAAGATGTATAATAAAATCTAACAAGACACATTCAATGTATAAACAGAACTTTAAAAATACATTTGTATGACAAACATGAAACAAACATATCTAAAGGAATAGTATTCTTTCACACAGAACATGCAATAAAAATATGACTCATGCATTTTCTAATAAAATACTTGAAGTAATGTATGTATGTGTTTTCATTATTACAATTATAATTAAGTACCATCTATTCTAATATCTAAACATATAAGAACTTATTCTTTATTAGTTTTTTGTATATACAGTCAAGACTGGTCTAATGGCCACCTGTATATAACAGCCACCTGTTCATAACAGCCAATATAAATCCCACCCAATACATTTTTCTTTATTTTACCTGTCTATAATAGCCACCTGTATATAGTGGCCATTACTTTTTTACCAAAATTAATGCCTGAACCAGCTATAACAGGCACAAACTTACACTGATCTTTTTCTTCTGTTTTTTTGTTGTTGTCAAAATGGACAGTTGAATTTTAACGGGACATGTATCGGCCTGTTCCAGTTACAATATAAAGTCACTGTTTTACTTATGTCGAAACAAAACAGGTACATGCTCCACTGCATCATTTATTCTATTTACACATGTACATCTTATGTTTATATGATACTGCAGGTCATTTAATTCATGTGCAAGGCAACTTGTCATTGGATGAAGTAAGCCTTGCAGTGAACTTACATACACATCGGACTCGTCAACACTGAAAGGTGGTGTATTCCATAGTGTGTGATAGCTGCTAAATAAGACATGACTGCTATACACAATCAGTGGCGACAGTCCGACACAATGTTTGTTCAGCCATTATGCATCGGCAAACTGGCCCGTTTGTTAACATATAATGATTTCTTCCATGCAACCTTTTGCTTCTCGTGGACTAATTTAATAGAAAACAGAATTTAATCAAAGATAAATTACTTTTTGAAAAGGTGAGTAACAAAGTGTCTTTCAACAAAATGTGTTGAATTTATGCTTTGAACAACATTTTTATGTAGTGAATAACATTTTTATGTAGTGAAATAGAACTACATTAATTTCTCTCTCGTTTTACATTTTTGTGACAAGTGTTGACATTTTTATGCATTCCTGTTTAGAAGTAGCTTTCATAGTAAACTATTTCATATGTTTTTATTTGCCTGTATATAACAGCCATCTGTACATAACAGATACTTTTTCCAGGTCCCTCAAGTGGCCATTATACATAGGTTTGACTGTATATAAAAATTGTTTTACAACTGGAGTAATTAGCAATAATAGTATTTAAAGAAACATTATCACACAAATATGCCACAACAAAGGAGTTAAAAATATGTTGCCCATGCCCAAAACAACAACTAAAGGTAAACCTGCAATATTAATTGGTATCAAATTTGTATCAGAGAATAAAATTCTGTTTCAGCTTACAAGCAAAAACTTTTAAATTCCAAGCAAATAAAAAGCACACTGACAAATAAACACACAATTGGAATGTACAAATAATAAGTACAATCGAGCACCGATGTGTTGAACTTTCTTGTGTCGATATATTGCTTGTGTCGATATGACTGGCTGATCCCGGCCAAAACATGTATTAACTATCACGTTTTTATCTCGGTTGAGTCAATATGTTTGAATCGATATTATGTTTGTGTCGATGTATTTTTGGGTCCCAACGCAGTCTTTTATATTGAAAAATGTCTCAATGTGTCAATAATAATATTATGTTTTAAAATAAATAAAATATTTTTAAAAATAAATATGAATTGTGCGATCTGAAATCAATGCTGTACCGTGCCGTATCGTGAGCATGTAACCAACCATCAAAAGAGATGCTCACATTTGACTGTAAACTCATGATTTCTACATATAGGTACTGTAACATTCACATGTAAGATGAACCAATCAAATTATTTGCACCATTGAAAAAGGTACTAAAATGGTCTTACTGACCTTAAAAGAAAACGCTAGCAGATGACGATTGTTACAGAATGCAATTAGTTATGTGACTTATGGCTTTGAGAAATTGTGGACTGGTAAAAGTAGGATTAATTTGTTTTGATAGGTAAACTAATTGTTAATTGACTAAGATGGCAGCGATCTCTGTGTTTTAGTCAGTTACATCACTGTTTTCGCTATCCTGACTTAGTTATGACTTAGATATGTTTTTAACGTACCCATATACCTCTATATGGCAACTAAGGCAAGAGATTCAATCATCTATTCCATCATCTATTACCCAACAGAGTGAATTCAAAGGACTATACATGTGACGATGACAGCCAAGCACTTTACCACCTGTTGTATCTTAAGTTGATGCAAGGATTGTAATGGAAAATGACGTCAATGTGTAAACGTTTTAGTTTTGCAGCTTTGATGCCAGGAACCAATGCGCCACAAATATTATTCCTAGACTTTATGAATTAGATGTGGGATTTTTATTTTTTTATTCTACAAAACATTTTGTGTAACTGTATTTTGATATCATAACTTTCTTATATATTCATGTTTGTTAAAAACTAAATTTATATTGTTTTAATGTCCACAGTGATTTTAATTTATAGACATTTAAAAAAAAGTATTAAAACTGTTCAGAGCGTGCACAGTGGTACAATTGATTGATTAATTTATTTTTCAAAGCGTAATAATTTTCATTGGCTTAAATAAAAAACATGTATGATTCGACAAAAAAAACAAAAAACATTTATATAATTTTTTTATGTACACATGTATGACTTGTTTTGTTCGTACATTTTTGTGGACATATTTCACTTAATGTTTGAGTCGATATTCGGTTAACTTGATATTTTTTGTGGTCCCCACGATATCGACACAACGGTGCTCGACTGTAATTCCAAATAAGGGAATTCAGTCTTCAGGACAATCAATTTGTGTACACTTTATGAATCTTAGACATCATTCTTCACATAGATACAGTATAATAATAATAAATGACAGACCAGTACTTTTATGTTAATAAAAAAACAATTCAATTTCAGGATGACATGCAGCATTATAGTTTGGACAATTACATACTGGGGTACATCTGTAGGTCATTTTACGATTTGTTTTTGCATTTTTGTTTGTTTTCCATTCCTAGTTACTAAACCAAATTCATCTAAAAGCATTTTTAAAAAGATGACACTAATCTATAACTAATATAGTATAATGATATATCTGAATGTATTCTACTGGTTTCCTAAAAAATAAAATAAGCATTAACATGGTTCTATTCTATTTTGGGTTTTTCACAAAATTGTTCAAAACTTAGTTATTCAATACTATAAGATTACTAATCTAGAAATACATAATATTGTATGCATGAGAACAACTGCATAACAACAATACAAGTTAAAATACATGTAGCATTTCAAAGCTTTCTAATTCAACCATCTTTTAAGACATCAGTGCCATTAGCTAACACCACTTTTATTTGTGACTGCACTGACCTGTTGTAACTAACAATAAATAAAAAATATATTTTTTTTTTTAAAAATAACAACATTATTTAAAAAGCCAAAAAAAAACACCAATCTGTTCAAAAAAGTAATAAATAATTGTATAATTAATGTAGTGAACATATTTTAATACCAGATGAGAATGGAACATGCAAATATAAAAATGTGTTGTTTATTGTGCTTTACTGCGAAAGGAAATTTAGTGTTTGTAAAAAAATGAATAAAACTTTCATGGAAGCTTGGAAACTAGTTATTACACAGAAAAATTCAGTGTTAACATGCTTGATATCACTAAAGGGCAAAGAAAACAAAAATACAAATAAAGTTTTTTAATTTCCACGGTTCATGGAATAAAAGTTCAATTCTTTTTTTTTACCACAAATGATGACAATTAAGAAAGAGACCACAGCCAAAGATAAAGTCTGACAAATTCATGCAATAAGACATCAAACACTATCAAATACTGACATCAAACACTGTAAGCCTGCCCCCAACCCCCGATGATCACACACTGTTCACCGAGAGACCTGTGCAGAAACAAGACTGTGTGTAAAACAGGAAGAAGTGTTAAGCCTGTGTTAGAAACTAGTGACGTGATGATCTGATCTAAAAACACATACCAGTGGATCCAATCTGGCCTGAAATAAGAGTCTCCCATCAGTAACCACACACACACTAGGTTAGTCACACCGTGCACTATCAAACACTTGTGGTCTGGGACCAAAATCATCTTTTATGTACAAACAGTAACATGTACTTGTATTGTTAGCATTTTAGAATTTAGCACTTTCAATTGAAAATATATAGTAGCAGGATTTAAAAGAATGTTTGATGCTAACCTCAGCACATTTTTAACTGTATGTATGATTACTGAGTATCCATTATATGGCAAGTCTCAGTATGATTTCTGTTCTAGTAAAAAAAAACACCTGTCATATATATTATTTAAAAATTAAATTAAAACAAGCATTTTAAGTCTACTGTTAAAGTAATACATGTCCCCTACCAGGCCTAATTTTTTTTTTTTTTTTTTTTTTTTTTTTAATATCTCCTAAGTTCAAGGGTATTTCATGAAAAATTGATAATAGTCAAACTCAAACTTGATCTGTAACTGTACATGATAAGGGTATACACACAGCTGAATATCCTTGAGGCATTGCACACAAAGAAAAAAGTCTGGAAAACTAATTTGGTATCTCCTAAGTTCAAGGGACATAACTCTATCAAAAATGGGTAAATTGCCATAAAAGGAAAACTTGATTTTTAACAGTACATGATAAAGCTATACAAAATTTCATCTCAATATCTTGAGACATTGTGAAAAAAAAAGTCCAGAAAACTATATGGTTGGGAAAAGTTTTTTTAGGGGAGGGAAGGGGTAAGATAATAGTGACAGTCGATGATCTAGAAACGTGTTCCTTAGACAATAATACTGAATAATATGTATGTCTTTATTTTTTTTAAATTGATTGTCAGTGTCAAATAACAGTCAATAAACAGTATTCATTAGTATTGGTACAAATTCAGTTATCTATAAGGTATGATTTAAAAGTGCTGAGAAATATTCACAAATATAATTAGCATTTTTATTTGACCACCAATATGCTACACTCATTTTACAGATGTGCAGATGATTAAACAGGATATATATTGTTAATATGCACTTAGTTCAAAGATGACTACCTGATATTAGCTGAATGACATGAAAGTGTTTCATGGAGGACACACAATGACTGAAGAACATCCCAGCAGTATGTACAATGACTTACCGATAGGCAGAGTGGCATAGCAGTCGGAGTCCTTAGAGCGGGGAAGGTTTTGGGCTCGAGGCTCAGACCGTCGGGGAGCTTCTCTTCTCAGCTGTGGATCCTATAAAGACAAACGTTATCAGTCACCAGTTTACCTCACCAATATATCACTGACAAACACTGTTCACAGTCACCAGTTTACCTCAACAATATATGAATGACAAACATTGTTCACACAGTTACCAGTTTACCTCACCAATAATATTATATGACTGACAAACACTGTTCACACAGTCACCAGTTTACCTCACCAATATATGACTGACAAACACTGTTCACACAGTCACCAGTTTACCTCAACAATATATGACTGACAATCACTGTTCACACAGTCACCAGTTTACCTCAACAATATATGACTGACAAACATTGTTCACACAGTCACCAGTTTACCTCACAAATATATGACTGACAAACATTATCACAGTCACCAGTTTACCTCACCAATATATGACTGGCAAACATTATCACAGTCACCAGTTTATCTCACCAATATATGACTGGCAAACATTGTTCACAGTTACCAGTTTACCTCACCAATATATGATTGACAATTGTTATCAAAGTGACCAGTTTACCTCACCAATAAACATGTATGACTGGCAAACATTATCACAGTCACCAGTTTACCTCACCAATATATGACTGGCAAACATTATTACAGTCACCAGCTTACCTCACCAATATATGACTGGCAAACATTGTTCACAGTTACCAGTTTCCATTTTCCATTTAATTATTTAATTCCTACTTCATGCAGTGTATTGTCATAGTAAGTGAACCTACAAATGTCAAGAGTAGCCTGCCCAGTGGCAATTAGATGCATTCCAGGGTCAGACTTTCTTAATTGATACACAGTAGAGATGTTGGGACTGAATGGGTACTAGTATTCCTGAAGGTGTGAAAATCGGTTATTTGCTGCACCTTATCGCTGTTGTTAAAATATTTTTTATATAATAGTAAAACTTTACTGTGGCCGCTTAATACACGTATTTTAGCAATTTGGGATCCGATTTAGGTGGCTGCTAGACACGTTAGACAGGTGACCGCTTATTACAGGTGCGTTTACATTATAAATCATTTGGGAAGGCCGCTTAAGGCAGGTGACCGCTGAGTACAAGTGGCCGCTAGGACAGGTTTGACTGTTTGAAGCTGGCGAACTAATGCCAAATATTTGTCTCTCCTCTAAACACAATTATAGCAGCCAGTTAAACAATGTCGCTTCACTTTCTATTTGTACTATATTAAATGCACAGAAAGCAATTTAAGCTGCTATTATGGGCAAGTTGTAGGATAAATATTGTTAATGTAATTAACAATATTTATCCTACAACTTGCTCATAATATACATGTCATAAACCCATTTGTTATTTACTATTATTAACTTGGTTAATAATGTTTTGCTATCAATGGATTATTTGTTTGCAGCGAACAAGACTTGTATACCTGAGCATAATATTTTGATGAGATTAAGTTAAGTGTGTGACGTTAAACTACATTTGTGTTAATCGCGATGATGGTGAGGTGACTTCAGAACTTTGAGTTACTGAATATCAAATTAAGATGTTATTTTAGAAGTGTTATAGAATAAATAGAATTCGCTACTCGTGTTTTTTAACATGTAAAATATCAACCTCGTTTAGTCGATCAGTTGATATTTTCCATATTAAAAACACTTGTGACAAATCATATATATATGTTATAACATCAACAAACCTAAAATATGTAGGTTGGTGGGGCTGAATTTTTTTTTTTTTGTGCTGATTTTTGACTGCTCCGAATGTTTGATATTTCTACTAAAAACACACCTGGGTTGAGGGGTTTTCCCACTGACCAATGAAATTCACACATCTAAAGACTCTTTGGAGCTACCATAAACATCCGAATGACCAACACAAAATATGAACAAATTATTATTTCAAGTAACTTGACATTCAAATGTCATCGAATTATTACGGCATGTCAACCACTTGAACACTGTAGTTTAACGCTCATTGAATAGTTCAGCTATTACAAAACACAATGTACATATTCTGACAATTCAACTGTAATTATTCAGTCTTTTATCCTCATTGGGTTTTTGGGTTTTTTGGTGTTTTAGAGGGGTTATAGCACTGCCCTCTTTTCTTTCTCGCCCTTAAATTCCATCTTATTTCTCACTGATCTGGCAACTCCTCCTATCTTTTAACTTCTTTTTGTTGTCTGTCCACCTCCATATCCTGGTCCTTATCTGTCCAATGGTGACAGGTGTTTGTCTCTTGTGACTATCTGTGACACACCCCATGAGCTTTAGCTGTGGGCTTCATCTGATAACTTCGATGAGTGTTCAGCAGTTACTTCTGCCATTGTTAAGAGGCACTTGTAACCATTTACTATACTCTCCTACTATTGGCAGTCGTTAGTTAGTGCCATGGGTTAAACTAGCTTTATTAGCGACAGAGGTAGGTGATGATGTGGACAGCTCAGAAGACAGAATCGATGGAAACTGACAGAAGGTTGAAACAGATTGAAATCGTGGGAGAAATTGGAAAGTTTTTCATATTAAGATAATGAGAATGATAGGCAGACAATGATGGTTAAAGTTAAAGTTTGTTTTAACAACACCACTAGATCATATTGATTTATTAATCATCGACTATTGGATGTCAAACATTTGATAATTCTGACATATAATCTTAGGAAACCAGCTACATTTTTCATTAGTAGCAAGGGATATTTTATATGCATCATCCCACAGACAGATAGCACATACCACAAACTTTAATATACCAGTCGTGGTGCACTGGCTGGAATAAGAAATAGTCCACGACGGGGATCAATCCCACACCTACCGTGCATGCGGCAAGCACTTTACCACTGGGCTACATCCCGGCCCCAGAGGGCAATAGATAAGAAAGATGAATGGAAGGTTGAATAGCTGTTACATGATATTTATCTTAGTCTTAACAGATTACCCATGGAAAATATACAAGCATATAAATTTCATGTTGTTACACAATACCTCAAGTTGCTCAATTTATGAGACACACTATTTTAGTTGCAGATATAGGCACTGCAAATACAAACTGTTGTTCATAAAATGTACACGTCTCCAAACATGCACTCAGGTGTGTATTCGCAAAAAAAACACCAAAACATGTCACAATATTAATCAGTTTATAGTACTCTCTAAGGATCTTTTCAGTCATAATAATTATACTGTATAATACATGCACATAAATACATGTATCAACCTTTAACAGAAGTAAAAAAAGATAGAGCTCTGCTATTTAATGAGATATTTTCGGGCATGTGCTGAAGTGAATAAAATATTTGATCAATGTTAGTAACTCAGTATTCATACACTACCTTCGGGGCATCAGATGTGTGCGATGTGCGCCCAGTAACTGCAGGCTGGTCTAACTCATCCTGTGTAGGTTAGTAGAAACGGTGAACAGTGTTAGTTGAAAATTAACAGAACAAGACAAATTCTGCATCAGATATGTTTCGATACAAAATGATGAAAATGTTTTTGTGAACTATTCAAGTTTACAAATGCATATTCAACTTCACAATTAGGTACTTATTCAAAGTCTACAATTACTCATTCGAAGTCCACAATTACCTATTTAAATGAACAGTATGCATCATCAACTGTTTAAAGCCACTAGCAGAAGATGACCACTATACAATTCATTTTTACATTAATATAATGACTAAACATTAAAAGTATTTATTTTCACATCATAATGACTGACAGCTTTGACTGCATCTAATATTATATATAAACCACATGGAAATACATTGATTATGAATTTTTTTTAACACTGCTTTAATTTTTATTTTTGACTAGTTTTTACTATAAATCACCACCCTCAAATCAGAATGGACAGATAGCAGTTTCGACAATCACCCATATACATAATCATTTAACGAAGGAAGGAAGGAAATGGTTTATTTAATGACGCACTCAACACATTTTATTCACGATTATAAGGCGTTGGACATATGGTTACGGACCACACAAGATATTGAGGGACGAAACCCGCTGTCCCCACTTCATAGACTACTCTTTTGCAATTAGCAGCAAGGGATCTTTTATATGCACCATTCCATACAAGATAGCACATACGACGGTCTTTGATGTACCAGTCGTGGTGCAATGGCTGGAGCGAGAAATAGCCCAATGGGCCCACTGACGGGGATCGATCCTATACCGACCAAGCATCAAGCGAGTGCTTTACCACTGGGCTACGTCTCGCCCCCATAATCATTTAAAGACATAATCTATGTCCCAAAATATGGGATTCACAGAAGCAAAAATTTCTGTTAAATTTTCCACTTCTTTACCATCTTAAAAATGCTCAAGAGCTTTTATTACAATCTCAGATTATAAGATAAGTTACTGCTACAGTGTACTAACATATGACCTGTTTACTACACAACAACAAGCCTGCACACTTCTGGACCCATATTTTCGAAGCAATCTTATTCTTAGCACTACGATATTGTAAAACCGTCGTAAATAAGTGACTGCAGCAAACATCATAGCACATTAAAAATAATTTTCTAAACTGTTGTAACTCCGCAATATCATAAATACATCACAGATCCTACGACAGCTACCTGTCGTGGACTAGAAACCAATATGACGGCTTATTTTTATTTTATGATGCTGTTAATCATAATGACGAAGATACAGTTCTCCAGTATTGATAGAACACTCATTCCAGTTACGAGGCCACCCTCTAATGAAGAAGCAGCATACTTGTGTAGAAAGGGCTACTATATTACTAGTACTATGTGGTTAATATGTGACCCCAATCTTCGGTAATTACACTTTGTTGATAATATGAACAAAAGTACTCACAAAAGGGTCTATATGAATAATAATTTCCCAAACTCAAAATATTTTGCAGTCAAAACTTTAAAAAAGTGTATTTCAACCTTGACCTTTGACGGTTACATCACCTATTTAAGAAAATTTACTAATCGATATAATGGGGCCTAATCGAGCTTTATGTGAAATGCACCAATAAACTGTCTCATCCTACAAAAATGTTTTTTGTAAATAAAATCAGTATGATTTGACATAAGATGAAAAGTAAAAGTATTTTGGAAATAACAAAAAAAATATTCTTTTTGTGTACAATTTAGAAAATAATCGGCTCAGAAATAAATAACTTATAGTAAATTCCATAGTATGAAAAAAGGCGTTCCATGTGGGAAGGACTATAAATAATCTATCAGAAAGCCTAAATAAAAGAAATATTACTTAAGTAAACCAAATTGACAAATTTTCACTACTTACAATAATTAACATGAGTACATGTGAGGCACATAAAACCTGTATCTATATTAATGAATATGTTATGGATATGATTAAAGTCTAATTATATGAAACTTTTGCATTGGGATGGATGAACAGTTTGCTTTGGACCAACCACCATCCCAAGTTGTTCCTACATGTGAGGTTTGATGGTCCTGTATACATCTGTATGCAAGATATGGTCCGGACAAGGATTTACTGTTATGTGCAGTAGACCATGAAAAGTAGGTCATAATGACCTAGTAATAGTATGCGACACACCGCCATACCAAGCTGTTCCTACATGTGAGGTTTGATGGTCCTGTATGCATCTGTATGCAAGATATGGTCTGGACAAGGATTTACTGTTATGTGCAGTAGACTGTGAAAGGTAGGTCACAGTGACCTAGTAATAGTACGTGACAAACCGCCATCCCAAATTGTTCCTACATGTAAGGTTTGATGGTCCTGTATGCATCTGTATGCAAGATATGGTCTGGACAAGAATTTACTGTTATGTGCAGTAGACTGTGAAAAATAGGTCAAAGTGACCTAGTAATAGTACGTGACAAACCACCATCCCAAGTTGTTCCTACATGTGAGGTTTGATGGTTCTGTATGCATCTGTATGCAAGATATGGTCTGGACAAGAAAAAGTTAACAGACGGATGTATGGACGGACGGACAAACGGACAGATGTACAGATGTACTGACGGATGGACGGACAATGCCATACCATAATAAGACTCATCATACATGTAGATGGGCTTATAAAAATTGACTTTTAGTCATGGAACTTTTCTAAAAGAAGAGAAAAGAATGTTGGATTTCTTCTCCGTCTCTGAAATTTGCCGGGAGTTCAGACGCTTGCATATAATTCATCTTGGCAAGTCAGCTGTCGTCAGCACTTCAAAGACAATTAGCATGTATTTGAAACTCTCTCCTGGTGCAGAGAACACATTCCTAAATGTCTCGAAGAGGCAAGATGTGTTCGTAAATGTGTTCCCGTTCTCAAATCCCATACCACCTCGCCTGGTGGTGACAAGAATGAATGCAAAACAACATGGCGGTAAATGAGGAGAATTTGATTTCTAAATTTTCTTTAACAAATGCTCCAACAGTTAAAATATTTTCCATCCTGTCATCATTCCCTAGATCCTCCTCATCATCATCATCAAACAAAAAATAGTAACACAGAGTAGAATTAGTAGAATTGCTATTATTTAATTTACTGACCGCCATACTGGAAACTGGCCTCGTGTATTTTAATCTTGGGAACGCGTATTCCCATCTGTTTGTGAATGCAGTTTCAAATGCACGCTTAGAGGGAATTTCCTTGATGACGTCACAGAGAAATACCCCCATCTTTTCAATCTCCACATAATGAGAGTTCCCATTTTTGTTTACAACAGATATTGTAAATCATGACATACTAAGAGAACCTTACGATACCTTTGAAAATCTATCGCATCTTAAATCTACAATATTCATATTTTGCTCTTAACTAGCTACAATACATCATAGCTAAGATTGCTTTGAAAAAATGGGCCATGGTTCTTGCAATTCTAATAACTCTTTTCTTTTGCAATAGACCCTTGTTAGGTATCAGTGTTTCAAAAGATAATTTCGACCACTGATGAATATGTCAAACTATTCAAAAACTAATAACACATGCTATAGCTGTCTTATACGAATACTCCATGCAAATAATACTCATTACATATGTTTAGCCACACAAATGCTGATACAAAATGAAGAATTCTGGACAACAAAGTTAGCACAATAAAAGAGAATTGGTCCTGGGGAATTGGACTTCATTAATCATCTGCCATTAAATCAGTACAAATAACACTGTTCCTTTTTCATCTACATTACATGTTACGATATCAACAGTACTGAATGGAAACCTGAATACAAACACAGAAGGAAGTGGATCTGTAAATGCCAAAATGTACAATTTACTACATGCTAACAGCTTTTATATCAGATATTTAAAAAATAATGAAAAATAAGCCAAATAAGTCAACAGTTTTTTTACTGACAAATATATGGATAAATTTATTACTTTATTTTTATTACTTTTTATGCATCAATAAAAAACATCAGTTTATTTTTCATTACATAACATTGTTTAAAATTTAATATTGACTACTTTAGATGCATGGCAGAGACAAAACGATTTGAGCAAAAAGCAGTGACCATTTCTCTTGAAATAGCTTAAAGACTAGCACTGTAGCATGCCATGTGCAGCTTACCCTTGGACTAGGTGAATAGTCCTGAAGGCGAGACAGCTGCACAAAACAAAAACAAGTGTGATCAAACAGTAACATGTTCGTATGTTGTTTTGACCATTACTCTGTAAACTTCACACAGAACCAGGCTACATTTCCTCCTAACAGATACAAACATGAAATACTCGGTATATGGTCAATGTACAGAACAATAAAATATCTATTTCAATGAAATCAACATCTTTAATTATACAATGAATTCAAAGTATGCTAGATATTATATTCCCATCTTGCATACATACATACATTAAAAATGCAAGAATGATAGTTTTGTTCACGTGGGACTTACACGAATCTAGTCTTGCATAACCTATTTTTTAATCATGCATTAACTTAGTACATCAAATGTATGGTTGTGATGAGTAAAACAAAATGAAATGGGCTGCCTATTATTTTTTGGCTTAACAATAAATGGTGTATGCAAACTTTCAATTGTCAAAGGGACTATATATGTGACCATTGCATGTTGGCCAATAATTATAACATTAAAGATAAAGATATTAAATATATTAACTACTTGTAAATATTATTGCAACTGACAAGTGTGAATGGATGGTAGCATTTACACTGTCCCCATCATCTTAAGTACTGGACTATAAAATGTCTCTACATTGTTTATTATAACAAGAACAGGTACTGCAATTTCCATCTTTCTACCACTATAAATTCTTAAACCAGATCAACCAACTAATAAAATGTGACATTTCACCTAAGGCCCATTAGGAGCTTTTGCTTCAACACTAGAGTAGGAATCTTGCTTTCATTGAAATATTCAAATAAAGAATGCTAAAGTAAACACAAGAGCACACGTCATGCAAATATGGATATTATCACGGAAGTACCAACTTAACCTGTAAAATCACGGCCACTAACCCTAGTTATTAGGCATGCAGTGTAAATATTATGGACTTTACCATTAAAATACACATTATTTATTATTTCTTGCTTACATTATCAATTTTGGCAGAATCCAATATGTTTTTGGTTGTGATATTGTTTATAGCAGCTCAGTGTCTGTACTTACACTCTGGACTCAAATCTTGAATGACGTCACAGACATGTAGTTTGTATTGTTTTGTTATGACACTCAAGTCTCAAGACATTAAACACTTGAAGCTTTAAAAGTTTTATAAAAATACGAGGTCTTTTATGTACATTGTATGTATTAAATAGAGTTGGTGACTTTAAAGAAATATGTTTTTAAAAAACTAACCAAAAGTCCATGACAATTTAAATTATTCACAGCATCAACTCCATGGTGACCATATTCTGTGAGCAGGTTGGCCAATAATTAAAAAAACACTACTAAATCCAGAACATTTCAGTCCCTCACTATTCCAAACTACTATTTATAGAAGTATGTGTCATTCCCTATAATTAACAATAACACCAGGTACTAAATGTCATATAGCTTGTATTATAAACTTATTTTTGTTCCTATAGTATGAAATTAGTTTCATGTGCTTCACTACCAAAAGACAATTACTAGTTTTGTGCATTTGTGTTTAGAGGTTCAGAGGTCACTTGATGAGATAATGAACACATGAACACATGAACACATTGGACAAATACATTGACATGACATACATACATGTACTGCGCAAAGTTTATTGTTTCAAATACTAAAACAGTCACTACAAAAGACATGTATTGTTTAAAAGCACAGATTACATGTACTTTTTTTCACAATATTTTATCCAACAGCATATATTTAAAACAGAAAACATGTACACATTATCATCGTACAAAACCAAACTCTTATAACAGGTGTTTTCTAGCTGATAAAACATGGGGAATGGATATGATGGTAAAAGCAACGATGTTAGTTACTGAAAGCAAGTGACAAAGCAAGACAAACAGTTACCAGCACTCGGTAGTCTGATTCATGAGCATGGTAGCGCGGAGTCAGCCAATTGGGGTCTTCAAGAACATTAGTTTGAGAGCGATCATCATGGAACTTTTGCTTCCTAGGTGCAAAAAAACAAACTAAAAGGTGCACACAAACCAACAGATTGGAATGATGACAGGAGAGGAAATAAATACAAGAAAAACAAAAAGAATGTAGCTTTTGAGATTATTATTTTTTAGTTTTAAATATTTTAATATTCTTTTTTTTTTCTTTTTCTTTTGTAATTTTTTCCCAACAGTGTTTTAAACTGTTGTAATAATTATTAGTATGTAATCTATATGTAAATCAAGTATGACATCACATCATGAGTTTTCAAATTACATATACTGTAAATTTAATATAAAATTTTTTTAAATTACCAATATCAATATTTCTGCACATGTCTGACATTTGACAGCGTTAATTTAATAAACAAATTTCTAAAATTGTTATATTAAAAACATGTATTTCATACCTTTATTTTAATATACATATATTTCCGTGATAACAGTATTTAGTTGAACAGAAATACAACAGAAATATTTTTCATGCAGTGCATAAATTATGAGCTGAGAGTTGTAAAACTGATAGGCTTCCACACTGCTGGTGTATGTAACTGCTGAAAGGAGACGTGCTCAATCAGGTTAAGATTTAATACACCCAGTTACCGACGTCAAGTACTCTTTAGCTAACGTATCGTCCTTTGCCTTCTTGGTTATCTTTTCATCCCTGGGAAATATTTAAAACTTTCATACTGCTGTCATATAAATCAATCAGGATCTAATACACATGCAACAACTTAGAATCAAGTAAAAACTATGAATGTAATTACGGTTATGGGTACATAGGTTATATTAAACTTTGCACAATTTAATTGACAGGAGTACTGATATACAGTTTTAGGAAAATTTAATTACCAGCACCATTTCTCTACTTCTCAGATTTTACAAATTAAAACATTTAATGTAAGTACTTAAAGTAAAAATTGAAATGGTTTCAAATCAATTTTAAAACAAATGAACATTTTTGGTTTCTTTTGGTTACTGAAAACTTTTGAAGGGTATCCTCAAGATTTATGACTTTACAAAACACCCACAACGTTAAACCTCGGATAAGACTTATTTATTTTATTAAAGATTGTCTGTTATTTCTTTTACATTCATTGGGGTATGAACAACAAAAATCATCCATAAACTGTGAATTGGCAAAGCCATTCACATATAAGTTTGCATATTTATTTTGTTCATACCCAGATAAACATAAAAGAAATAACTGCCAATCCCTATGATTAAATTTGAAACATATTTACTAATAATAACACTTAAAGTTCATATTTTATTTTGAATAATTTTGTTTTGTTCTCGACAATAACGCTCAGTAAGACAAATTACCAATATAAAGTTACGTCATCATGTATTACACATTCCCTGATGTTATTTTTACATTTATCGACAAATTCACAAACTTGCATTGCTATGGCTGGATCAATGGGATGATGTTAATTGTAATGAATATAATGGAGATATAATTATTCTTCAATAACTGTCACTGTGACAAATT
The DNA here is from genome assembly GCF_016097555.1 of Gigantopelta aegis. Lineage (NCBI taxonomy): Eukaryota > Metazoa > Mollusca > Gastropoda > Neomphalida > Peltospiridae > Gigantopelta > Gigantopelta aegis. The sequence goes on from NC_054704.1 coordinate 57,222,379, forward strand.
TTTATATTAAGTATTTACTGTTCTAAAAACAACAACAATTAAGTGGTATTATGTTAAAATTAAAAATACTATTTTAAACAAATTAATGTGCAGTTAATTATTTTTAAAAACTAAAATGAAAAATACAATTTGAAGTATAATTCAGTTCAGAATACTTTTAGTAAAAATCATAGGTATACATGTATAAATTCATGTTAAACAAGTTGAACAATTAATTCAGAAATAACATGTCAATTAAGATATGCTGCAAGGTTATCACAAATCTGTTTAACCTACTTTTGTTATCATAAATTTCTTAACTTAAATCAACCTAGATTCTTAACAATGCATTTTTAAATTATGGTAACTTTTTTAATAAACTAAAAATATATGAAACTAAATCAAATGGGTAAATGTTTAGCTCTGTGATTAAAAACTAATCATAAATCCATGATTTTTTACATTTATTTTAAATACATACCGGTACTCATTTGTGCAACTACAAATGTGACTAAATTATAACATGGATTTGCAGGAATAAAATGGAGGTCAAATTAAGGATGTTCTGTTAGTTATGAGGACATAACGTGATGTATTGTTAGTTTAACTTCAACATTTTCAATGTAGAAACAAAGACTTACTTTGACTCAAATTCTCGATCAAGTTTCTCGAGTCGCTTGACATTCTGAAGCAGGAGATACAGCGTTAGTAAAAGGATTACAGATCTAAACCCGCGAGTCAGTGTTTTAGTATGATACTCTTCCTACTACATCTTAGAAAGCAAATAAAGAACACAGAAACAAATACAGTGAACTACACAAATACAGCAACTAAGTACCAAATACTGGCGAGACCCGGGACAGACATGCTCGGAAGTCTAGTGGTACATGAGCATGTAAAATATATTGGACTTGGACCAAATACTGTCACGGTAGTAAGCAAATACAATTTTGTTTCTATCCAATCAACTGTGCAACACAAACAAATTGCCTAGTTTTGACCATGTGAAATTTTTTTTTTTTTAAATTAGTCATAGCACATAAATGCTTTCCCATCTTATTGTACTATATATATAAAAGTATTTGAGATAAAAGAGAAAGGCCTTATTGCAGGTGTTTACAAGTTGGGCAATTTCAACCACAGTTAAGGAATTAATCACGAATTACAATACAGCTCATCAGCAAGGCAAGCAGACTGGGCAAACCCAGGCTGAGCAGACCCATTACAGTACATTGTACCATGGTATATATAACCCAGCAAAGCAAGCCAAAGTCTTATTTAGCACAGCATGTGTTTATTGTGCACAACAATATATACCAATAGCAAACCGCATAGCATAATATATGCCTCACTTGCACTACATTGTGTATCAAATAGTTAGACGCAAACAAACAATTCCTTATAATTAACAACAGTAAGGATCCAGACAAATAATTGTCAAATATTTGTCATATTTTATTACAATAGGAAATCTGATTGGGTTTTTTTTATCAAAGTGTGGCAATAACATACACAGAAAAAAGCAGACATTAAAATTAATCTGATTTAAGCTGTTATTTTGATATGTATGTGTTCCGTTTCAGTTTCACTTCTTTTTTCCCCATGTGGCTTATCTACAAGGTTTCTACCAAACAATGATTTATATATACTCTGTCAAAAAAGAAATGCATAGGTAAAATATTCATGGAATTATCTCTTTAATACAAAGTGGCATAATTTCATTATTTATGATGGTATCACAGTCACATTTGACATGAGTATGTGACAATGTTCTTGCTATAAACTGGAGGCGTTTTCATCACCAAACAGCGTCGCACGAGGGCGCTGAAATCAGTATCTTGTGTGGCCACCAGCAGCAGCAATCACTGTGCGACATATCCTTGGCATAGACTGAATGCGTCTCTGAATCCAGGCATGTGCAATTCTAGCCCATTTTTCCTGCAGTGCATGTGACAGTTGCGGAAGCGTCTGAGACTCTGGGTCACGTTGGCATACACGTCTGTCCAGTTAGTCTTATAGATGTTCAGTGGGATTGAGATCTGGCGATCTTGATGGTCATGGCAGCACATTAATGTTCTCATTCTGTAGAAAATCCATTGTTACACGTGCCGTAAGCAGCCTGGCATTGTCCTGCTGAAAGAGTTCTCTCTGTCAATCCAAAATGGGTAGCATGTGACGGCGAAGAATTTCATCCCGATAGCATACAGCTGCCAGGTTGCCGTGTACAACACAAGTTCACTTCTGCTGGTGTATGAGATGGCTCCCCACATCATGACACTCCCTCCACCGAATCTGTCAACATGGGCGACGCAGTTGTTGGCAAAACATTCATTGCGGCGTCTGTAAACACGCTGTAGAAGGAAACGTGACTCGTCGCTGAACCATACTCATATTGGCCAGTTTCCCAAACCCATAAACCAGCTTCTCGAAGTCGGTTCCGAATGGTTTGTACAGACACCCTTCTCAAGCCAGGTATGCATCCAGCAGTATTCGTTGCTGTGGCAGTTCAGTGACGCAAGTGCAGAACCCGATCTTGTGCTGCAGTTGTTATGCGAGGTCTTCCATTTCTGGGCCGGTCTTCAGCGATTGAAACTGCTGGTACCTGTCCCAGAGACGTGAAATGGTGCTCTGATGGACGTTCATGTAGCATGCGACTGCTGACTGCGATTCACCTAACTGGAGGCGGCCTATTGCAATGTTTCGATTCGGCAGGTTTAGTCTTGGCATCTTGTAACTCGTCGATGTTGAAATGGAAATGAGGCATCATTGCGAGCATTGCAGCTTTAAATATCCATCACTACCCCAATCTTTTCCTCGAGTTTCACGTGCATTCGCCAAAATCTTACCATTTCACGCCGATTTCCTGCAATTGTCGCACAACGTGGTCATTCAGCAACAAACATGGGCAACATTATACAAAAAAATACATATTTTGTAAAATCAAACACTTTTCTTCTTTTCCTATCACCTATGTGTTTCTTTTTTGACAGAGTATATAACACAATAAAGCATTCCACAATATTCAAAGTTAAGGAAGTACTACAAGAAGAATAACATTAAATGTATATCACCAAGGACAAAGAATAACATTAAATGTATATCACCAAGGACAAAGAATAACATTAAATGTATATCACCAAGGACACAGAATAACATTAAATGTATATCACCAAGGACACAGAATAATATTAAATGTATATCACCAAGGACACAGAATAACATTAAATGTATATCACCAAGGACAACATACAATAGTGAACAGGTTTACAACTACTTTTAAAAAGGCTAGTAATATTTAAATTGAATAGTTTCTCATTTTCACTACTGGCGCCTATCAACCCTCTATATCACCAAGGACAACATACAATAGTGAACAGGTTTACAACTACTTTTAAAAAGGCTGGTAATATTTAAATTGAATAGTTTCTCATTTTCACTACTGGCGCCTATCAACCCTCTTTACTTGTTGGTTATATTCAAATTCACAATAACTATTTTGCACAGACTGGCCTTCATATGAGTAATGTTTGCTGAAGCCGACTCAAAACATTTGCCCAGATTTACTTTCTTGTCAGTCATGATTTACAATTGTTCCTTCAATTTCCTGTGTGTATGTGTGTGTGTGTGTGTGTGTACGTACGTACGTGTGTGTGTGTGTACATATGTGTATGTGTGTGTGTGTGTATGTGTGTGTGTGTGTGTATGTGTGTGTGTGTGTGTGTGTCTCTGTGTGTCTCTGTGTCTATCTGTTGATCTGTCTGTATGTCTGTATTCAACAGAGTAATAAACATGTATAATTAAAAAAAAACTATTATTAAATGTAGTACGCATATAAACAAAGTGGACTGGCAGATTTGCTTATAACATCACTGATACAGAAAATCTGTATTATAGGCCTGTAACGTCACTGTTTTTACACACACCACTGACAGTTCTTTCTTCTCATAGGAAGTAAAGTGATTCAACAACAACAAACTGTAAATTATCCATTTTTATTTCTGTTTTTTTAAAGGAATACCAAAACTATTTTCCTTTCTTAATAGGTTATAATCTGAGATTACTGTAAATCAGGAAACATTAGCGAGCATAAAATGTTAGGGAATTAGGGACGTCACACAAGATAGTAATATTTCATGACAATAAATTTAAAGAGACATACAACAGACTGTTAAAAAAAAAAACATTTGTGTGATTGTTTTGTCTGTGATTAACTGAAGACACAATGGTTGCATACTATTGATTAAACCGAACGGATAGCAAACATCACTAGTTAGTTACCATGCACATTACTGCAATTTTCTACTAAATTCAAGATGTCTGGAAACTGCATAACGTTAAGATTCGTCAAAAACATTATTTCAGCAGATCCTACAAATTAAGCTTATTCTTTTCTTAGTTTTTGATATGATGACCTCACTAAAGTTCTACGTTGCTAATATGTCACTTATTTGGATTTTGCTAAATTTTAAGATCGCTATTTTATGATTTACAGTATCACATTATTTTTTTTAGCTAATTAGCTCTTCTTCCTCCAATCTTACAATAAACATTTACAAATACATGTATATCATATGCAGTTTGCTGAAAAAAATAAGTCATATATCATATGCATGCTTATATGAACACAATAAAGCTGAAATAATACACACACAAAAACAATAATCTCATATACATTTGATTGTAGGAGGGGTATCGCAGGGAACATTTTGTTTTCAAAATTTTGATTAGCGATATTTCTAGGCAATTAAAAATTGATTAGTAACTACTGTTTCATGTTTTAAAAATGTGTAGTGATCTCTGAAACTTGTGTAGTGAATCGCAACATGATACTGAACAAAATGTTCCCTGTAAGGAAAAGAGAATCCACAGAAATTGATTGACAAGTTTTAAAGGGACCATCCTGAGTTTGCTGATTATAAGATATTTGCTAGTAATAAAATCTTTTAACAATTAGAATTAAATATCAAACACATTTTCTTGTTTAGAATATCAGTGTCTGTATTTTCAATGTGTTTCTGATCATCATAATATTTGTAAGTAGCCCAAACTAGATTCGTTTTCCAAACAATTTTGTATGTACAAAAATATATGTTAGAAAATAAAATGAATTTTGACCTAGTAGAGATACTAAGACAATCACAAATGCATTTAATATACTGCCACTAATATTTTATGCAAAGAAAAATATAATTACAGTCATTAAAAAGTCTATGTTGGTCGACCTCATCTTAACAATCACCAAAGCCTCTAGATAGTCCCTTTAATAATATATATATTATATGCAAACACAATTAATTAACCATGGATGAAATGTGAAATGTAAACCACATTTCTATGCTATGTAGCAGATATTTGTACCTAAAATAAAATAGGTACCGACATAGATATAGTGAGGTTTTCTGAAACCTAGTTCTTAGTGAGTAAAATGTAATTTGGCAACTGCTCCTCTATATAACCTATATAACTGTATCATAGGGAAGAGGGCATCATCTAACAAATACAATACCCTAAACTACATAACATAGCTTATAAAAGCCTTAACTACTTCAGATTTTGTTTTTGCTAGGGGTTTTTGGAGGGTTTTTTCTTATTTTGCCAGTGTCTTGGTGTTTGTATCATTTGACTTAGGCAGTCTAAATTGTAAAAGTCTAGACTTGATCTAAAGCTGTACAAAATACATGCAGTTCATGTCTAGAGAGTAAGTTTCAATCTCGAGATCTAAACTCAGTAAGGTGAACTAACAGGTTTATGACATTCTACTAGTAAATGTTACAGAATGTATGCACTTCTTTAGAAATTTTGAGATGGGTTGGTCGTTTAGGCTTATGGTGAGGCACAAAGTGCCTCACACAGGGACGCGAAGCACCCGAGTTGTTTAGGGGGGTTTGGGGGCACCCCCCATTGGCTACGGGCCTGACATACTCGCAATATAATAGAAAACTCTGGATGCACGTTTATAATTTTAAAGATATTTTAAGCCACAAATAAGGACAGAAGAAACAGCACCTAGAGAAAGCATGATAAGTGTTTAGAAAGTTGAGTACAGTACCTCTAGGTTGTGGAGTGCCCCTTCACTTCCATATTGACGCATGCCTGGTCGGATGTACTCGGGATCATCATACCTCCTGTACAACAAATGAAAATAAGTTATCATGCCATCACTTGCTAATAATGCCTGAAACCAAACCAAGTTTTGTTTTCTCTTTTTCACTAACCAAAGATGTGAGCAGTTTTGTTCCCAAACCAAAACGACAGAATTGGAGGTGGTTTTCCCCATTTAGAGGAGTTAGTTTACCTAGAAATTAAAAAAAATGCAATGCTTACTAGGCAATCTTATACAGTTTTACATTCTATTTATTTATTAACATAAATCTAATATAATGTTATCCTACTTTATACAGCTATTTATTATGTGCAATCTTTGAACCACAGTTCAAGGAAGATTTCCTTATTTTTGTGTAAGATATGGGTTAGCAATTCATAAATATATCATGCCATGTGCGATTGTAAGTTCTAATAATGTGTTGTGTAACATCGTCATGCCATTGTGTCTGTTGTAACAAATTCTCACCTGTACCGCGCCTCTTCAGCTCTTTTCTCATTGAGGATCTCTTCGTAAGTGGGCGTCGCCCAGCCTCTCCGCGGGCCATCGGTCACCTCATTAGGCAGCACCTTCTGAAAACAAACAAAACTATTATTGAAATGTATGGTTTTTGTTACCTGTTGTGTCCATCTGTTTGCAGTAGCCACAGCTTCAAACTGTAAGGGTGTCTGTTTCATTACATTATCAAGGTTTTATAAAATTGATTTTTAAAATTGAAAATGCCTCATGCATGTATCTACATTCAATAAATAAAGGTTTTAAGTCAAATGACTAGACTTAATATACAGACTGATTCTGAAGAACGTCATGGCTAAGCAAAAAGTTAAACCAATATAGGTATGAATACAGCTACTGTTGTTTAATCTGCCTGATCTTATACGACGACAGGACACACAACAAAATAATAACAGCTACAATCTCTCAAGTATTAATTTAATTAATTTCATGGTAATAAACATTGTTTAAAACTGCTATTTTTAATATTACTCCTTCAAAAATTTACCTTTTTGGGGTTTTTTTTTGTTGTTAATATCTTTTGAAGTTGATAATAATGACATTCAGTTACAAAGCAAATTATCATTAGTATAAAATTAACCTGTGATTTGGTTTCCTGTATAATTAAGCTATTATAGTTAATATTCACTGATGCAAGCTTAACATGGTATCAGACTGGCACTGAAGATTGATAATTTACAAGTATATATTAGTTAATGCTGTCCAGACTAAATGTTCTATACAACAATGAAAAGTTGGTAATAGAAACATTAACTAAATGCTACATGTAGCCACATTAAACATTTTCTTCATATCTAAACTATCAGTCTAGTTGATTGTTAGTATTAAAGAAATCAATTCATAAATATCTACATATATTTACAAACGTGCTTTACTTTTCACAAACATTTATAAACAGTGTAAACAGATGAATTATTGTCATTGCACACTTTAAACCATTAGTATTTGTTTCAATTATTGATGAAAGGTTTAGATTAATGGTAATACTGTACTAAGATAAGTTTGAAAAATGTTGATCTCTTCAATAACAGTCTTAACAATTATTATATCGCAACAATAGATACAGGTACATATACTGTATGGTTATTTGAAAAATAATCCTTATTACACTTGCTGTAATTTGCAATTCATCCAATGTCCTTTGGGGTAAACTGTTAACTCTGAAAATGCTGGGGTGTTTTGTGGTGGGGGTTTGTTTTTGGGGAGGGGGGTCTTCTTATTTTTGTTTTTATTTTAAGTTTAATTTTTATTATTATTATTATTATTAATTTTTGGGGGGTGGGGTTAGTGGAGGGATTTACATAAATGTTATTCAAAGGACAATATTACCTTGCCACCTACAATTGCTAACACAAACCTAGGATATGTGATAACTTGTATCTCATCAGCTGATCTAAAAGCCAACAAAGCAAACTAAAATTACATGTAAAAAAAATAATAATAATAATAATTTAAAAAATCAATAACAATTTCTTGTTATGAAATATTGTATCCAAAATGGTAGACAGTTGTTCTTGTAATGTTAAGCTCTAACACACTATTGCTACACAGTACTATGTAGTCAACTATTGTAAAATGTGAGCTGTGGCAGGGGTTTTTGTGGTGTTTACTATTCTCGAAATCTATTGAATATAACACTTAAAAATATAATAGCAGTCATTTCAGCATCTAACATATCTTGCTGAAGACATAAGCCTGCAAAAGAAAACCAGTTCTCAGATTTTGCATTAAATATATATTTATAGGCTCTGTGACGTATACCGGTATTCCATCATAGCAAGACAAGAAATAAAAATAACACACATTATTTTTCATGTTGATCTAGGTTAAACAGTAATGTGGAATAATTAGTGGTTTCATTTTGTTTTTCTGACATGCATGTAAAGTTATCCCAAAAATAATTTGTTTTGACTATTTACTATTTTGCAGGGAACAGTTTGTTCAGTATTGAATCATGATTTGCTATGAAAAGAGATTGCTATATAATTCCAAATGATTAAATAGTACCTACATGTGCTGATCTTTTTTTTTTTAACTAATAAGGAAAGGTTGTAATCAAAACTTAAAAACAGGTCAGAGTCAGGCTAAGCTTTGATCACCGCACCTACGTCCAATTAAGGTTCACACATGGCCATCCAGGTTCTGATATAATCAGCCATTGGATCCGGAGTGGATTTTAAAAATATATTTTTTGTTTAAATATATCCTTATGTAGGGAGAATATAATATACTTGTACTCTTTAATGCCAAATGCTGGTGACTGGTTTTCACTACTATCTAGAGACATCATTTGTTACAGTGATATTAAAGGACTGCCGCATTATTTTGGGTTAAATCTGTCATGGAGGCAAAGTACTGCATGCAAACTGGCTCAACTGCTACTTACGGGATACAGGTAACCCGATTTCTGTCTCAGAAACTCATTGTACTCCAGGTTTCTCAGCATCTGTTTTTCTCTAGACTGTACATCAAAAAACAAATTTCAGTAACTCTCTACTTTGCAATATGCGTTTGATCTGCAAACTCAACCACTGATGAGCAAGGGATGGAGGTCGAGTAGAACAAAGTTTGAAAGGTGAAATTCTGTGAATATGTATACAAGTTATCAAAAGAAATAATTTAAGCATATTTTCAATAAACAATATGGCTGCAACCTTTTTAGTCAAAAGAATTGTTTTTTAAAGTAGAGTGAGATATTTAAAAAATGGATTGTATTGGGTAAAAGATGTCTTCTGCTATTTGTAATTAATTTCTTTTATCTATCTGTTGGTTTCTTAGAAATATATGTACCTGGTATGTACATGTATGTCTGCATTTCTTACCCTTCAACAAAACAATTCTTTTTTTTTTAATCCCTGTCTTCCATTAATACTTATAACTTGTTATGGTAGTAAATTAAGATAAGAAATTTCAATAAAATTGTGCATATAAAGAAAAGATCACACAGACAAATAAAAACAGGGGAAAATAATTATAATTGAAAAATTATAAAGTAACTAATATACCGTATTTTCCTATGTATTATGCACACCGGTGTATTATGCGCACCGGTGTATAATGTGCACCCCCCCACTTTGAACATTTATTCCAAGAAAAAACACATGAACCACAATATAATGCACACCATTTTTTTTAAACCACAAAATCGACAGTGAATGCAAGATGTAGTTTTCTCCCTGTCACCAAATTAACGAAAAGTGAAAGTCAAAAGCAGCGGTATATTCAAGAAACCAAGAAACAAAACTTAAGTTAGGTATTTGAGTACATAGACCTACATGTCACATTAAACAAAGGCTAGTACTTGCGTACTTACATGTCACAGACTCACAAATGCATAAATCAAAACAAAATTATATACCCATACACTGTAAATGACAAATAAATAAATGAAAACAAAAATATAGCATATTACATTTGGTTCTCGTGGCTAACGTGAATGCGCGAGATTTCTAAATTTATAATAGTGTGGTATATTTCCGGTTTGCCGGAAATGGCCGAATTAAATCTCATGGAAATTAAAAATATTTATGGTCCAGTTTTGTCATTTTTGTGCACTTTTTGGCAAGGTATGGATACTTTTATAGATTTATTTTTCATTTATTACAACCATCACAAGTGAAAAGCGATTTTTAAGAGGGTTTTGGCATTTCGTTGTAATGAACACTGTCAATAACCTGTAAAGTACCATAAACTACCGATCGGCGATTTTTCATGGGTGATCTCTGGACATTTTTAAAAGATATTTTTTCTATTGCTATGTATAGTGCACACACCCATTTTTAACCTGTATTTTTAGAAAAAAAGTGCGCATAATACACGGGAAAATACGGTAAGCACAGGAACTTAAGTCCCAGTTGCACATACCTGCCAAAACGTGGATTCATTTGTTCATTGTATTTCGAAGTACAATTTATCAAAAATGCACAGCTACATGTACATGTTTGTTAAGCACGGTCCAAAACATTTCAGTAAATAATCTGTAATGGAATTGTAAATAGTAGCTGGCTCAAAAGTTACAATAGCCAGTGATATGTGCCGAATGCTGGCTATTTCAAAAAGCCAAAATGTTCCAAGAAAATGTAATGTTTTGCAATCAATATAAAGAAGACAAGTCACTGTCCATGTACTAAAACATGTCCATGTATTAAAACAATGTGGAACACCAAACACTAGGATCTACCAAATGTTTGTGATGGACCGATGACAGACAAGACAAAGTTGTCTGTCACACCTACAGGGAGAGGCATGGTATTATTACAACATAAAAAGAAAGCAAAACTCACAGCTTGTGATCGATCATAATTGAGACCTGGAAGACTTGCATAATGATTTCTGTCAGATCGTCTCTGAAACACAAGTCAAGGGTCATCGCACTTTGTGCTGGCTACTTTACTACACATTTTTACTGGGATTAACGGTATCCCCCTGGCACAGATTTTGGAATTTTTTAATGATAAAAATAGGTATAAAGATAACTGGTTCAAAGACAGTACCAGTGTATGCAGGTGGTATGGTACATAATGTACAGTAAAAATGGGAGATCATTTTAAAATGTCCAAATATAAATGGTTACCAAGGACATTAGTTCACAGACATTCTATATGCAAAGTTACAACAAAATGAATTTTAATCATCTGAAGATAAAAAAACACATAAAAAGTTTACAATTTTTAAAATCTGTTAAAAAAATAACATTTGGGAATAATATTCCTTTTATACTGGCATCTTTTCCCTCAGTTATCATAGCAACGTGTTTACAATATGACTTCTCACATTGATGGTCAAAATAATGATGATAAAAGTATGCCATTAAAGTGGTCTACAAAATGACATGATAGCCCCAGACATTTAGGAATTTATCTCTATCCTTGTTATTTTGCACATCAACTGACTGATTTAAAGCTATGTTTGGCCATCTGACTGCACATTATAATTTGTAACGTCATATCAAACTTACAGTGACACATACACAGTCAGACTGATATGTTCTACAGGCAACAGAATATTTACACATCTACGAGTATGCATAGTGAAAAATATATTCAAGCCTGTGTCATTTAGACTTTCTCATAAATAGCTAGTTTACATTTTCACATAAGGATGGTCAAATATATTCTGGTCCTTGATTGCCCTAACACACGTGAAGCATTTTCCTGCATGGCCATGTACACACAATGCCTCTCTCATCTACTGAAAACTGCAAGTTTGACATTAACCCATTAATCACTATGGCTTGTAAAATGTTTTAAACTCAAATATTAGCTCTCCAGATCACTGGTCACCAATCAGTCAGGTAATTATAAACTGAAAGCTTGATATTAACCCATTATGGTGTGAGGACATTTTACTGAAAAGAGCATACCAGTATTACTGGTGGATCAGGTTTCCTTGCGGGCTTGAAAATTGGATTCCACGGGTAACCATGTTTCTGTCAATAACAAGTTGTTTAACACAGTCCGACTTAACAAATCAAAGTGAAATCAAACTTAATATGTGCAACTGACATATCAACTCAAGAACTACAAAAATACTTGTTGCTGGTAACAGAATAGCTCACTGAACAAATGTTTAATATATATATAGATGGAACAAAATAAAACTTTTTTCTTTTTTAAATCAAAACATTTGATTACCGATTCAAAATAGGTTTATCAATAAAGTCGCATGTAAAGCATTCCCACCATTTTGTTTCATTTTAATTTTCTTTTATTATTATTTACGTTTGGAACAATTTGTTACACTGTTATCAAACTTCTGTCATTCATATATTATTTAGATATCATTACCATGTCATTTGGTGATAACAGAGCAAAGTAATGTCTAAAATATAAAGGCAAAAGAAATAATAAAGTAACACGTCAAGCCATGTACACATATTAAAGGTACGCCACAGCCATTTTGTTCCACCTAATACATGTGATCAGTGAGGAATGTGCTAAAATACATTCACGGTGCATGAGCCAGAGGGGAAGCAACATCAGGAACCAAACGCAAGTCAGATCAAGAGATACAAGGTCAGAGGTCACGTCTACAGACTTACATCCGATTGAGGGCGGGGTTTTGCATCTTTCTCCCTCATGTACTGATTGTATTCGTCATTGCGCTGTTTTGCCTTGTCATGCTACAAGAGAAGTGAAGTAAAACTCTTCTAGAGCTAACTGTACAGACCAATTATTGGAAATACAGAAGAGTCAGCAGTCATTGGAACTGACTGCAATCAGTGTTTTTAATGTTACTAATTTGTCTCTCCAATCCACTATCTCAAGGCTAAATATAAACAACTCCAAATCATGTATTTCCAAATGACAAATTTGATGGTATAAACGTAGATGGTATAAATAACAAACTTAAAACAAAATAAACAAAGACACAAATAACTGTTTTAAAGTGGTTTATCTGTAATAAATGAACACAATTTAAGAATTCTACTGGGAGCTCTTCAGTTTATTCTTCAGTCTTTAATGATTACAACATTATCTTGAGACAAACTTATTTTCTGCATCCCCTCTGCCTCCTAATTTATTACTAGTATTTTCCTAAATACCAGTTAATCTATAATAGAATGATGATAACTTTCTTTTTCTTTTAATTTAAAAGTCTGGTTGAATTTGTAAACTTTTAACAATAATATGTGATATGTGAAATAAAAGTGAAATGCAAACATGCACCAAATGGCATGAATAAAAACTAAATTTTAAATGTAAGTGTATATTTTAAGCTGGCATGGTAAACACTGTAACAATATACATTGTATAATACTGATAAGAATACAAACATTTTGAGGCAGTAGAGAAATAAATGTATAATAAATATCATGAATATCTTGTAACTGTTTACTCTGTGTTAGTAGATACTGGTAATTCTATACTACTGACACTTATCCTCATAAAATTAATGTTAGTAAGTTTATTTATTTAAGACAAAGCCACTAGACACTACTGATTAGAAATGACTAAATCTCTATGCTAGGATGCAAGTTAATAGCATGAGGGTGGGGGTGTTTGCAGTAATATGTTTGTACATGTATTTGTTTGTAAAATAAATTAAAGGTACAAGACACTATTATTTAGTAACTAAATTATAATATTCACGAATTAAAAACTTAAGTACATGTACTATAATTTATTATGCAACCTGTGACCTGATAACTCCTACATGATAATTTGAGTGTTATTATGTCACTGCCTGATAACACCTCCGTCGCTAGCATGATAACCTTGTTATCAGGTCACTAGGAAATGAAATGTGCGCATGACAGATGTTTGCTCAATTTTCAAACATCCATTTACAGCAATAATTGTTCAACTGCATAAATAAATATAACATATATAAATGTAACATCAAATTACACTTATTTATCAATTCTCCATTATCTAATTTCGCCAAATAACCACAATATCAAAATGTAGTAACCTGATATTCTATATTTAACAATAGAGTAACAATAATCCCGGTTCGAGCTACTTTCTTATCACAATAATTATAAAACTAAACTACATCAGGATCCTTTTCTTTTTCAGGTTTTTTTTTTGGTTTCTTTTGGGGTGAGGTTTCTTGTTAGATTTTTGTTGGGTTGTTTTTTTCAGGGTTTTTTGGGGGTTTTTTTATTACTATTTATAATGCTGTATCGACAATAAGCAACGCATGCAATGTCACAGTTCTCCTCATAAAGGACACTAACAGCAAATATAAAAGCAGAACGAGTAAACTAACACTATTTAGAAAGCACATCCAGTTTTAGTCCGAAAGCATAATATTTACGTAAATTATATGACGTACATTAATGTACCCAAGTAGACATTTCCAGTTATAAAGTCTAATATGAAACTACTGAAGACATAGTTTATATACTGACTTAGATCAATGTCAGATTTTTTAGCAAAATCTACTTCCACGTTTGATGGTTCAGACTGTAAAAAGTAATTCATTTGCAAAATCAAACAGTACGATATTATAATAAACAGGTGGATTTCTTTAATATGCATTTTTTCCAAAGACAGAACAGTACATACCTTTACATTTAAATTAGGAAACCAATATACATGTATTTGATGTCCATCAACTTGCTATAGATACAATGCATTTTTAATCTAGAAGATCTCTATAAAGAATTTAAACTGTTACGAAATTCAAGCAAAAAAGCACAAAACTATGACTAATATCAAATCTAGCTTCTTGGGGTAGGGGTGGGGAATGTATGAAGCTTTAACTATATGAAGGCACTTTGAGGACAACAGCTGCTTTAAATTAACCTGCAGCCATTCTGCCAGACAACTCACGGAGTAAGGTTTTAGGTCCACGTAGCTGCCATTGCGATCAAACCAGGGTTTTGACCAGCTGTGCATTGTTGGATCAGATCGAGGTCTCTCTTCATAGTCCTACCACAATACATTGGGTCAACAACTAAACATTGGGTCAACAACTAAACAAGGTTCCATACCTACTTACTATTCATACAAAACTGATCAAAAGTAAAGCTTTGTTTTGTGTTTGTTTTGTTTGGGTTTTTGTTGTTTTTGGTCGGGGGCTGTACCAGCAAAAAGCTGGAAGTATAAGAGCTTCAATAGTGTGAAGAATGAATGTAAGATATATTCTACATTTACAGCGAATCCCCTCTAAACTGGACATCCATAAAACCAAATAAAAAGTCCAGTTATAAGACGGATCTGGTTTAAAGAGGTTCTGCACTGGTATTTCACAAGGCAGGGCCGTAGCTAGCGGGGGGTGGGGGGGGGGGGGGCAAAAAAAATCTGGAAAGCATTATAGAAACTTAAAGAAAATTACCTTCTTAACTGTTAAAGGAGTTTTAGACTATTAATTACTCAGTTGCCCCCCCAAACAAAAATTCCTAGCTACAGCCCTGCAAGGGACAGTGAAACATGTCCAGTTTTGAGATAATTCCAGTTTAATGAAGGTCTTGTTTTGAGGCGATTCATTGTAAAAAAAAAAAAATTTAAAGAATCAAAATGTAACTGTTTGATAAGAGTTTAGCGATTATATATAAGATATAGAGAAATGTATATTTTGACACACTATGTTTCTGAAAGAAAGATGTAATGGTTTGGAGATCCATACAAACCAATTTATATTTTTGTTTTAGTATTTTCTTACACACCCATGTATGGGATGACCCATTTCAGATCAATATCGTCTTCAACATATGTTGTAGATCACTTCTGAGCCTTGTAATTGGCTGTTCTGAGGTCATGACCCAAGTGTCCCAAGTAATCATAAATGGACGACGTCATTTTAGTGCGCCATTTATGTCTAATGTCGTCATTAACCTTCTGAGTACTGCAGGCGAGATATCTCGCCTGACGTCACGTTAGTCGACATACTGTACACTGTATACAGTGCATTCCCCAATTCATATTTCCCGCCATTTTGCACACGACACTCACCGGAAACAGAAATATAATAAAATCATTTTTGGGTGGGGGTTTTTAAATGGTGGCTTTTGTTTAAATTTTTTCAATTGAAAATACCTTGAAATTTTGAGTTCACAAAGTGGTTTTTTGCAAGTATTTTCGCTTGACAACAATGGCGGCATGTCGCGGTGATTTTCAGGGATCAATAGCTGATTGTGACAGCTAATTTGATAATAAATTTGATCGTTTTACCAACAATGAAAATTACCAAATATTGCAATATGAATCGTAGTTCGGGTTTTAAAAAACATTCTGGTCAGAAAACCAGTTATCGGGAATAATGGACATAAATACTGGACAGCTGGCCACAACTGCCCGTAAGTAAACGCAACTTTTTAGATTTTTCACCTAATTTTAATCACCATTAGCTGATCTAATAATAATAAAAATTACAAAAAAAACCCACGAAAATAATACTTACCGATTCATATATGAACTTTATTTCATGTATTTATAAAACATTTAAGTGAATATATGTGAGTAAAAATTATAAACTTGTACCCACTCAACGTGGTTTTTGTTAAAAATTAATCCAGTAGTCTAAAGGTTAACTGATACCAGGGCTTCTAGAATTTTATAAAAATCCACTAGCCATGGGTTCAGTGATTTTTAAAATGTACTAGCCATGGTTAAAAATTCACTAGCCCAACTTTAAATAAATACAATTTTACTACTGATAATAATCAGATATGTCACCTAAATAGGGAGCGTAGCTTACAAATCCTTAGATTGGGGTGGAAAAAGAGACGGGCAGGATGTTCATATTTACAAAATAGGTAAATGCTGCATTTGACAAGGGTTTTTTCGCACTAGCTATCGGGCTAGTTATAGTAATTATTTACTAGCCCAACACTGAATATCACTAGCCATGGGAGTGGGGCTACCATAATCTAGAAGCCCTGCTGATACACTTTCAACCTAATGCTGAAGCTTTTTGTTAGGTTTTGCCCGTTAAATCATATTAAAAATTACTTTTAAGGGTGTGCAGGAAATAGAATGATATACTCATGCCCATTGGATTCCCAAAAGTATCTAACTCATGTTCACTCGTTGGATACATTTGGCAACCACTCGTTTAAGATAAATCATCTCCAATGGGTACTTGTGTATTACTCTCTATGTCCCCAATATAATGCCTCACACCAAATAGTAATCATTTCACAAGAACAATAGACACACCTTCAAAGTGAGGTGATCACCATGAGCAGGATGAATCGTGAATGGTAGGTGTGTAATCGTGTTCTGTCTGTCCTGACAGGTACTCCCATACTACATCAGTTTTATCATTCACAGAATCATCATTCAAAATATCAAACAGTTATTGGAGACTTTTTGCTCAGCTTTTGGCTCTCATGTGTGCATGTACTTTGTTGAGGTTTTCACTTTCTAAACTCATACGGAAATCTAACCTAACTGATAAAATTTGCCTCTGAAAGTTAAAGTTTGTTTTGTTTAACGACACCACAATAGCACATTGATTAATTAATTATCAGGTACTGAATATCAAATATTTGGTAATTCTCACACATAGTCATCAGTGGAAACGTCTGCTATATTTTTCCTAGTGCAGCTAGGCATCTTTTATATCCACTTTCCCACAGACAGGAAAGCACATACCACAGCCTTTTGACCAGTTGAGGTGCACTGGTTGGAACATTAAAAACCTCAATCAGTTGAATGGATCCACTGAGGTGGTATGATCCTTCGATGCAAGCACCTCAAGCGAGCACTCAGCCGACTGAGCTAAATCCTTTCTCTGAAAGCAAAACCTCTCAAAGTATACAGACAAAGTGAGCCAAGTGCTGAAATGAAATAACCAACTGACCAATGAATACATTAAAAAAATTTTTAAAACATGACTTTACAATGGTGATTCAGTGTCAGTCATAAGCAGATTAGCTCAGCACTTAATTCATCGTTGGTGATGAAACCACTGAGCTAACAACTGAGCTAAGTCTGAAGAAACTTTTTGATCAGCTGATAGCTCTATTGTGTGGCCAACTCTAATGTGCTGTCTTTGTGGACTATCGGAACGAAACTTCTCCACACCAATATCAACTGACAAATCTTACCTGTCGCTCTTTACCTCCTAGACCAGGGATGGTGGCCATGTAGTCATCGGTTTGCCGATTCCTACCGCTACGACCACTTTTCTGATTAAAAAAAGGACACATTATATTGATATATATACTCTTAAAAAAAAGGTAGGGGAACCTGAAATATTAATGTTAATATCAACTATTAGACCGAACATACATTTTGACCACAGGCATCCTAGTAAAGAATGTTCAGGTCTGTTTATCAACACACCAAAACATATTCCATAGTTTGCACGTGCATCATGCAGTTGCCCCATACACGTGCGTGGGGTGTCATTCTCGATTTTGACAATTTCCAGGAAGGTCGATTAATCACTGTGGAACATTATTTCTGTCAATCTTTTTCATTTTGTTGATCATACAATTGTTATTGTTTTATTTTTAGTCATTTTTATTGTTTGAATTTGCGAATTAATGATAAAAAACACCAACTTTCAAATTTCACTTCTGACCCCAATCTTCCTTCAAGATCTTTGGTGGTCATAAAACCTACTGTAATACTGAACTACCGGTTGTAATGTTTGCCCAATTAATTCACTATTATCATATAACCATTCCCCACAGCTAATATACCTTACAATTTTGGCAATTGTAAATTCTTATTAGTTCCCCTACCTTTTTTGAAGAGTATATATTGGAGCAGGATTATTACTCAATCGATGGTATACTTGTGATTGATTTAGTCATACCAGTGGTTGATTCCTGAATAACACAGAGTACTGTTGACATTATTAGCATTTTATACTTGATATATCAAAGGCTGTGGTAAGCACTGTCCTGTCAGTGATCAATTTTATAAATCCAAAAAGGATGAAAATGATACTGGACAAAAAAAATACAGAAAAAAAGTAGTGGTTACTGTGAGCTTTTCATTAACTTTCTGACTACAGCAAGCGGAGATATCTTGCCAGTCGACATACTGTACACTGTATACAGTGCATTCCCCAATTCATATTTCCTGCCGTTTTGCACACGGCACTCATTGGAAATAATATCAGACAGGAAATAGATTGACTGACAGTATGGCACCTTTAGTGTTTTGTTTTTCAATGGAAAATACCTTGAAGTTTGGTTTTCGGCAAGTATATTCGCTTGACAACAATGGAGGCACGTCGTGGTCATTTTCAGGAATCGATATCTGATTGTGACATCTAATTTGATAATAAATTTGATCATTTTACCAACGACGAAAATCATCAAACATTGGGATGTGAATTGTAGTTTTTTCTGGGGTTTTTTTTAAATTCTGGTCAGAAAACTACTTTTATTGGGAATGGACATAAATAATGGACAGCTGGCCACTGGAAGGAAGGAAATGTTTTATTTAACGACGCACTCAATACATTTTATTTACGGTTATATGGCGTCAGACATATGGTTAAGGACCACACAGATATTGAAGGAGGAAACCCTCTGTCACAACTTCATGGGCTACTCTTTTCGATTGGCAGCAAGGGATCTTTTATATGCACCATCCCAGAGACAGGATAGCACATACCACGGCCTTTGATATACCAGTCGTGGTGCACTGGCTGGAGACCTGTCCATGTCATGTAATTTTACATGTAAATTTATAAAAAAAAGAAAAGAATGATACACCTTTAAAATTAGCAGCTGGTTTAAAAATTATTGTTTTAGGTGATGCTAAACACATAACGTTGTAATTTTTTAGGGGTTTTTGCCATTCCGGTAGTCATATTGAATTCAAGCAATGATAAAATTTCTTTGTATTAGAAAATGAATGTGAGGACCGAATTCCTTGCACACTAAGGCCTTGTATTTGAAATATAAATTACTGTTTGGGATAAAATAGAATGTCAGATCTGGCTCTTGGTGACCATTTCCATGGTCATCTTGGAGTTATATGATGATGCCACATTTTAGTTACTACAAGGTTATTATAAATGGATTTCTTGGCCCATAAAACTCAATTACTAATATCAAACTATTTGCCTAGTTCATGTAAAATGGGCTGAATCACACTTTCTTAATTCTGGATGCTGTAGTGGCAAACATCTTGGATTTAAATGTGATTGCAATGCTTTAATTAACTTGGGGTAGATCAAAATGAATTCTTAGATCCCTAAAACACCATCAAAGAAATCAACAATTCTGTCATAAGTGATAAAATACTCTAAATAATGCCAGTTGTGTGTTTTGACAGCCATGTTGAATATTTTAAAAAGTTCAAGGGTGCCAAGTTTGCACCCCTCAGATCCTCAATTAGCACATTCAAAAGATGCAAAAACTGCAAAGAACAATTGTGGGTTCAGCCAAAAATGAGGGTTTGGCAAACAGACTATTACCCATATCTAAAGTGACATACCTCAGCTATTAGCTTGTTGTAAATGAGGGTTTGGCAAACAAGACTATTACCCATATCTAAAGTGACATACCTCAGCTATTAGCTTGTTGTAAATGAGGGTTTGGCAAACAAGACTATTACCCATATCTAAAGTGACATACCTCAGCTATTAGTTTGTCGTAAATGAGGGTTTGGCAAACAGACTATTATCCATATCTAAAGTGACATACCTCAGCTATTAGCTTGTTGTAAATGAGGGTTTGGCAAACAGACTATTACCCATATCTAAAGTGACATACCTCAGCTATTAGTTTGTCGTAAATGAGGGTTTGGCAAACAGACTATTACCCATATCTAAAGTGACATACCTCAGCTATTAGTTTGTTGTACTCCTGTCTTCTCTCTTCATTCAGTCTCTGTCTTTGTTTATCATTTCCACCCAGCTTGTTGAGGAATCCTCCTGGAGTTGGCGGTTTAGGGGGCAGGTTCTCTCTTCCTCGTGGTGCAGGCTACAACATAACAAACACATAATGTTAAACATACATTCCTTGTGTGGGAGTCACAAAACCTCAGACTCTGGTCTGAAATCTTCACTTTTAGAGGGTCAGATTGATAAAATAGTGGAATAGTATGGGCCACAAACAAAAACATTTGTTATAAATATTCAAGAGTGTAGATTAAGTATAACCGTAGACTTGTCTAAAATCATTACAACCGTAGTACATTGGGGCACTTAGTACATTGGGGCACAAACCAATAAATGTTACAAATATTCAAGTGTAATCTTGATATGCAATTAGCTTCTGAAACAAGTGATTTGGCCACAAACCACTAAATATACTGCAAATAGCTTATGACTTTAATTTGTTGCATACGAAAATCTTAACATCTCATGGGAAAGTCTCTGCCACTTGTAACTCTTATTATAGGCCACAATCCAATAAAGATATCTGTATTCTTTCATAGACCTGTCAACACAAATAGTTTCATCAAAATTACAGAAATCAAAGTACAATACACTGTTTTAATGAAAATATTTGATATAGCACTAATTAATAAAGATTAATTACTAGTATAAATAATCAAATATTATACATCACAGCAAAACAGTTTTTAGAAAGGTTATAGTTACTCTTACTGTTAGTATCATTTTAAATAACTCAAGTTTAATTTTAACAATAGGAGTTTGATAACTGTACATGTAGAAAATAACATAACATTACAATGTCAGTGCTTTTATTGCATGCTATATTTTTCTTAAAATCTTATATATGTAATATATACACATAAATTAAAATACAAACATTGTCTCAAGACAACATATACTTAGATTACATGTACTCAGTCACAGTAAGAAAGATTTGTACAATCGAAGACGTGTGGATGCAAATGAAAACTATTAGAGAAAACTTTGTAAGTATATCCAGTGCATGAACAGTGAACAGTAATCAATCTAAAAGTGCCAGAATTGACAGCATTAGTGGTGAAAGTCAAAATGTTTTCTTGTGAAACTAGAAGACAATATTATGTGATCAGTTACAAGTATACCAGGTGCACCACATAGCAAACATGATTTAGACACCTTACTTTTAAATTGTTTGTTACAACCCAACAACTACATTGTGTGTATACAATTCATCCCCAACCACCCATCATCATAATTTCAATTTTCATTGTTAACGAGGTTTTTTTTTATCCATATATAATAACTAACCACCAACAGACTGAATACTAAAGTGTAAATCAAGGCACAGCTACCATCTTTTGGGGTGGGTCGTAGCCCAGTGGTAGAGCACTCACCCAATGCACAGTGGGTCTAGGATCATTGGACTATTTCTTGTTTCAGCCAGTGCACCACAAATGGTATATCAAAGGATGTGGTATGTGCTTTCCCATCTGTGTGATAATGCATATAAAAGATTCATTGCTACTAAAAAAATGTAGCAGGTTTTCCTTTAAGACTGTCAAAATTATCAAATATTTGACATCCAATAGTCAACAATTAATAAATCAATCTGCTCTAGTGGTGTCATTAAACAAACTTTAAATTTAGCTAACACCTTTTGAAGGCTCAGTTACAGTACAAAATCTTAGTTAAGTATATTCATAAAAATTAAGCAATTTATGACCAATATGATATATTTTTAATTCCAACTGCAATGACATACACATGTAGATGTCCATTCTTGTTCAATTTATAGTGCTGACATTTTGCGATTATTTTGGCACAGTCAAAAACAACTCAAATTGTAAATATTTACTATTATTCATGCTTACAATTATTCATATTGTAAAAGTAATTGGGCATACAGTTGGAAAGTTGATTTGTACAAAAAGAATTAAGATGCTTAATTTTTTTCTGGGGAGTATAATTTAATCGATAACAAAGATTTTTGTGACTAGTGTTTTGAAAAAGACTTTTTAAAACACACTTCAAATAATATATTTTATTCAAACATACCTACATGTATACACACAAACCCCAGAACATGAAAACTCCAGAACACGCACTGCAACATTGTTATTCATTAATGCATACATTACAGGA
This sequence comes from Gigantopelta aegis, assembly GCF_016097555.1. NCBI lineage: Eukaryota > Metazoa > Mollusca > Gastropoda > Neomphalida > Peltospiridae > Gigantopelta > Gigantopelta aegis. The sequence goes on from NC_054704.1 coordinate 57,245,357, forward strand.
AAATTAACAGTATTACTAATAAATTTAAAGAAACATGGCAGAACACAAAAGACAAATTACCAATCTTTATTATACCTTCTGTTTTACTATCTCATTATACTCCTCATTTCTCTCTTTCTCCAGTCGTTTGCGTTCATTCTCATACTGCCCGATAGGCAGAAGTTGTTCTTTGGAAGGTTCCCGCCAAGTGCGGTTACCCTTCTGCTGCATGTTCTAATAAAACACAGTTTATAGTTATGAAAGAGGTTCAGGGCCACAGCTTCTTATTAAACAGTAATTAAAAGTAACCAAGACACCATGGTTTTGTGCTATATACTTGTAACTACATATATTTACATCGCTCAAAAACTGTGTTTAAGAAAAACAGACTTCATAAATTCAGTCCTTCCTGTTCCTCAAATATGCCACTAACAATTAGGCTATTGAGGCTAAATAATTACACTACAAATGTGCAACAAATGCAGATCATAGCAGTTTGAAATAAAAAGACACATTTCACTTTTTATTTTGGCAATATCAGTTACTCATTTATCATTATCATTATGAACTTATCCATGTAGAAATGTTTAGTCCAACCTATCCATGCCTGTCTTCCTTTACATAAAAATTTATGATCTTGTTAAAACATAGTGCGTACATTCTAAATTTGAAATGAATAAGTTTTGACTTTTGAGATGTAGCAAGTGTTTAATCAATAACCATTATTCATGACAAGGCTGCAACAAAGAATGGATATAATAGCAAGTGATTGTACTAAAGGAAACGAGAAATCATGCATTTAATGAATCCTGAATCCAACAGCACATGTACACAGGCACATAATCAGTAAACCATTAAAAACAAGAGCTGAAATCCAGAAGCCCATCTATCAAACAGCAGTAATTTGCCTTGTAACCATGTAAACAAGACAGAGAGAAAACACTGGCAAACAGAACACTTGGAGCTCAATACCTGTTCTTTTCAATCTATCACTTAATGTAGGAATCAACAACATCGGACTTCATTTTCGACAACACAGTTTGGAAAAGTTTTTCAAATAAGTATTTAGACAACAAACAATCATACACTCACACAGATAATAGACTGGTATACAAGTCTACTAATGTTGTGGCCAACAATGGCACATTGTATATATTAGAAACAGTATGCAACCAGTGTACTTCAGCAGGAATCTTTTGACATAAGTAGACTCAAGTTGAGAACTACTGGGTACTATAAGATCTACTTAATGGTTTCAGTTTAACATTATTGTGGAGAAATGTGTATTTACTTGAGAACCCATTAGTTTTAAAAAATAACTAGAATAAAATGTGGTCGGAATTGTAAAATGGTATATACCTTTTGCTGAACTATCTCATTATATTGAACATTTCTCTCTTTCTCCAGTCGTTTGCATTCATTCTCATACTGCCCGACAGGCAGAAGTTGTTCTTGGGAAGGTTCCCGCCAAGTGCGGTTACCCTTTTGTTGCATGTTCTAATAAAAATCATTGTACAGTTATAAAAGATGGCTACTGGTAGATATTGCTTTAACTTAATGATCTAACTTAGTAGATAAATGTTAGCAACTACATAAACAGGTATATATGAATCTTACAGTTTAAGGAATCATGCTGCTCAGAAGTTAAACTGCAGTGCATTACTCTGAAGGTATTGGTCACTATATTATATAGATGGACAATAATAGTGCAGAAAACAAGGAAAGTAATATGGACACAACTAAGGATGATGGTAAGAACTAGTGTATAGGGTAAGTCTCATTCACAATTATAATATATAAAATAATAAACATATGGGTCACGAGTATCTGTTTCACAACAATTCTTACAGAAGGTACTGGTACCAGTTACAAATAGAATAGATAATATTTTAATTGATAAGTTTAGGAAAATAAAATAAGCAAAACAAATGTTTAACACCAAAGTATGACACTCTAAAAAACGGAAATCACAACAACAAAAATATCTGTCATAAATAAAAATGATCAACAATTTCTAAACACAAATTAAATTAGAGAAATACATGTAGACAGCAAGTTAAAAATAACTTTATGCACAAAATTTTAAAGCCACTGGTCTGTTTTTAATTACTGGAACAAATTTCCAAATCAAATTAAACACGTATCTATATTGTCCTATTATTTTACACAAGAGCTAAAGATTAATCCGTGTATCACATTTCATGAGAAAAGTTATCTTCAGTTTTGCTGTACCAACTGTCAGCATATTAAATGCTTTAAAAAGAAAAACTTTTTGTCTAACACAACATGAATAGCCATTAATTGTTGGAAATTACATATTTTTCGTAGAACACATTGTCCAGACATACCCATACTGTCAATTAGAAGTTTTCTGAATATTTAAATTTAATATATATAGAAATTATGTTTGACAGTCAAAAACACATTTCACAAAATTTAAATTTAAACCAGTTCCACTTCTAAGGGTTTTGATCAACATTTCAAAATGGTTTACAAAATGACAACATCCTATGAGACCCTTGAAAGAAACACTCCATATATAGTTGTTAAATCTGTTCAGCATATCTTGACATTGTTTCACTTGTAAATAATTAAGAAATCTAGTATCTAGAAAGGAAAACTAAAATGAGAGAATGGATAGACTCCATTAACACATAAAAGCAAAACCACTTGCTTCAACAACAAAAGTAGTTATTTTATTTCCAGTTGTACCTTCTCTTTCGTTATCTCACTATACTCCTCATTTCTCACTTTCTCCAGTCGTTTGCGTTCATTCTCATACTGCCCGACAGGCAGCAGTTGTTCTTGGGAAGGTTCCCGCCAAGTGCGGTTACCCTTCTGCTGCATGTTCTAATAAAACATATAGCATAGTTGTAAAAATTGCATGTGTATCAGTATATCCATTTCATTGTACTCCTTATTTCTCTCTTTCTCCAACCGTTTGCGTTCATTCTCATACTGCCCAACAGTTTAATATGTAAGTTTCTTATCAAGACATGAGGAAACCTGGACACTATCAAATCAAGGAATACAGTAAGACCTCACTAATCTGGACAGTATGGGGGGATGAGGGGTGGGGGGTTCAGAGTGTCCAGTTTAACAATTATCTGTAGAGCTGAATAGAATGAGAACAAATGTTTCCCCAGAATCACATGCCAATAAAAATCCAAACAGAAATGCAAGTGGACAAAAAGGAAGCAAAGATTATTTAACATTTTATTCCTGGGCATCATAAAACAAACACTGTCAGCCTGGCTTTAAACAAAATGTTTGTCTTTGTAAACTGTAGGTAGAGGCCTTAATATACATATTAAATGCATAAATATTTAAATGTAATGAACCTGAAGCATTTTAGTTAGTTCTTTGTTTGTGACAAAATGATTTGTTTAACTTGTATTACATGACCTCAAGTCAAATGAAGAAAATGGTTATTACGTTTTACCATTCTGGAAGCTGAATATCCTGATTAATGAATACATTTACAGAGCGAGATGTGTGTTTTCTTTTACACTGTATGTTTGTTCATAAGGTGTGGTTACATTACTAAAGTCTACATTAACCATTTCTTTGTATATCCATTCCAATATACCAAGTTTTGTTTCCGTCAGTCATTTTTGTAAGAAGAACTCAACTACCAGTAGCAGTCTGAGTATAAAGATGACCTTCTTTATAATAAATGCAGAACTTTATATGTGATATTTTAAGATGTTTCTTGTAAATAAGTTAACACTACAGAATAATTATATACTAACTCTAGTTTAGATGGTGAATCTAGTTTAGATGCTTTGACATCTATGTCATTAAATATGCATGCAATAAATGTTAAAGGTTTTTTCTGTTCTTTGTTAATCGGAAGACCAACACTTCACTCAAATGATTATGTATCACACAGAACACTGTTAACAAACAAGTATCAAAGTACTCAACACATATTAGGTTCACACAGCATGGTGCTGGAAGTTACCATAAAAAGCATTTCACCTGACAATACTTGTCAATATAAACTTATTCACACCACTGTCAGAACAATGGTCAATACAAAGTAATTGTTAAGAACTGCACTAATAAAAATACTGATAAAATGCAAAATAGTCATTTAGAAGCATAGAATATTGATTGATACAAAATGGTTACGGCATGTGCACAGTAGTAGTGAAAATACTTGTCACGACAAACTTATTATATGCACAGCACCAGTCACACATCAGCTGCAATAAATGGAACTTTGAATATCTACACCTTTTCAGACAAATAGCGGTGATATTCTTGTGTTTCCTCCTTGTGTTTTTTGTTTTGGTCGTTGTGTGCACCCAGTGGAAGTCCCTTCTCCGTTGATGGCTCCCGCCACATTCTGTGTGCCTTATCCTGTGACTAGCAACAGAATGGACGTCATCAATAAACTATCAATAATGTATACAAATAGATTACACTGTGTGGAATAAAGATACGCTCAGATCAATGTTTTGCTGATCGCACAATAACTATTGGAAAATAACAAGTGTGGTACATTCTGTTGAGGAATTAACATCAAGGCTTCAGGGGCAGTTCAAGCAAAGACAAAATGGAAAAATAAGCAAGTCCTTATAGTTTTCTCTGTGACTTTTATGGCTAAATAATTTTCTCTGTGACTATAGTGGCTACTTATATGCAATCTCTTCTACAGACATCTTTAAGTTCACAATACGATGAAAGTTAAAATTCCAAAAGTTTGTTCTGATTCTGACTTGCACACTTGTGTGTCCAAGCTATTATTTGAAGCATTGTAACAGTTAAACAAATAAATATTAATATGTTAACTAAGTTAAGTACTTTCATAGCTAATAGCGAAGTACTACAAAATATTCAATTTGAGGCAAAAAATTATGACCAGTTTTATTGTCAACATAAATAATTTGATATGGAAATTTTGACTAAGGACAGTGAAAACTGCTGAAGATTAGCACCTTTTTAAGCACATGTTTCTGTGTATCTTAGTAAAACAGTTTCTGGGCACGTTTCTCTCTGAGAAGAAGACCGTGCTCTGATGAGGGTTTTCACCATATTCTACATATCTGTGGATTGCTTAAAAACACTAATTATTATTCAACATATACCAGGAACAAATTCCAGCTGGTCCATGCAAGTGAAAACATCTCTCATACATTCTTGATGCATGACAAGTCTTGACTTTGATTTAATAGCAGAAATTAGGTCACCAAGCAAAGGAGGAACACCAAGGGAAACTTTTTCTTCAAAAGAGGGCACAAAGGCAACTTAGTTTCTATCAGGTTTTTCAGACAAAAATGAAATCACCCTAGTACCTTTGGGTCTAACCTACATGTATGCAATTTGTTGGATAAGGATGCCTTTTATATGACCAATAATAATTTTACTATTCCTTACATGTACAACATGGAATGTATGGGAAGGGCACAGTGGCAAACCAGGTAGGGCATCACAGCATTTTTCTTGCTGTTAACAATGTGTAATTTTGGGGGCACAAAAGCAGGAGGGCAACCACAACACTTGTTGCTGTTGCCATGGTAAAATACAAATAGTTTAACTGCAATACTGTCCTATCAGTATCAATTGCTGTAATATCTTTTTTGAAGTACTTTCCATATAGACAAACAAGATTATTCACACATATACCTATTATAATAATGTACATGGTTTTAAAGAAAAAATGTTACAGCATATTACAAAAACAAAAAAGGTCAACAGCAAAGTCTCTTTTTTTTAAATCAAAATAATCCACCTTTGCATTTTTGAACTGCTCGTATTCTCTGTGTTTTTCTTCCTCAAATTTGTTCTTGCTGTCACTGTGTTCACTGAGAGGCAGACCACGCTCTACAGAGGGTTCACGCCATTTCCTACGCAACATGTCTGGGGACTGGGGGGAAAAATGTTTGTAATGCATAATGGTCACACCATTCATAAAATAAAAATACTTTTCTGGTCAGACACCAATTAGCCTCACTCTAAACGGATTTGAAACTTGAGAGAATGTTATTATTTTCATTACAGTTATTTCATATACATTAACATAAGAAACAATTCAATGTGGTGCCTATAGGTCACTGGAAAAGCATAATAGCATTTATAGCATCAAGATGATTTTGTATTTAATATAAGAAAAGTAAAACTGACTTTTGAAACAATAATACTGAAGTTAAACCACACTTTTTTATACCTAAACAGTACTATTTTGTGTCCGAAACAGTGATACAATTTTAAAGTCTTGAATTTATGTATTACCTTTTGTTTTTCATGTATTCCAATTGGAAGTCCTGTTTCCTTTGATGACTCTCGCCAGAGTCTGCGAGACCTATTCTGTGGCTGCAGGGCATAAAGTTGGTTAAACGTACACTAATTAACACAAGAACCACCAATATTAAATGAACCAGTCACAAGGAATATAATTAAACCTTAAGACACTTTTCAAACATAAGCAACAAGGAGTCATAGCTGAAGCACTAAAAACCACTTCCAATATTCTGGCGAGTTGGTATTTTAACTCATAAACAAATTATGTTCACCAATATCCTGTGAAATTGTACATCAAAGAGCAAATAATGACGTTTCATTTATTGTTTTAATTAGTAACAACTTAACTGTTTATAAAACACAAAATATGACTTGTCAAATTCTATTCAAAATAATGATTAGTGCCACATATGGTGGTATATTAATGAATAAACAAAAAAACTAAACAAAGTTAAGGACACACAATCAAACTCCGTGTTAGTACAAACAACCACAACAAATCTGGTAGAGAAACAAAGGGAACGTTCATTTAACAATACTCCAGGCTCCATATTCATAAACATACTTAAGTCAATGTATGATACTTATCTGTGTACTTTAAGTATGTATTTAGGTATCATACATTGACTTAAGTATGTTTATGAATACGGAGCCAGAACATTATGTAATCATATTTAATATTCTCATGTTCCTCTTTTATCTTATGCAAGCACCATAGGATACTTAACATTCAGCCAGTATTCTCCTTCATGTCTGAAATCCAGATAGCCATCCAGAGGACAGAAGACATCAAGAGACCCATATAGGTAATAGGTCAGCTGAAATCCAGATAGCCATCCAGAGGACAGAAGACATCAAGAGACCCATATAGGTAATAGGTCAGCTGAAATCCAGATAGCCATCCAGAGGACAGAAGACATCAAGAGACCCATATAGGTAATAGGTCAGCTGAAATCCAGATAGCCATCCAGAGGACAGAAGACATCAAGAGACCCATATAGGTAATAGGTCAGCTGAAATCCAGATAGCCATCCAGAGGACAGAAGACATCAAGAGACCCATATAGGTAATAGGTCAGCTGAAATCCAGATAGCCATCCAGAGGACAGAAGACATCAAGAGACCCATATAGGTAATAGGTCAGCTGAAATCCAGGGCCCATGCTTATAAAACATTTAGAGTCCAGGCTCAATCTCTAATGATGTCACATGCATACAATTTGTATGGTTTTGTCATGTCATTACTGTCTCAGACTCTATTAGTCTCGAGTGTAGACTATACAAGTTTTACAAGCACCAGGCCTGATACCCATATCATGGGACAGCTGAAATCCAGATATCCATATCAAAGGACAAATGAAATCCCAAGACCTACATTGTATATCATAGGAGAGCTGTAATCCAGATACTCGTACCATAGGACAGCTGTAATCAGATACCCATATCATACGACAGCTGTAATCCAGATACTCATACCATAGGACAGCTGTAATCAGATACCCATATCATACGACATGCGTAATCCAGATACTCATACCATAGGACAGCGGTAATCCAGATAGCCATACTATAGGACAGCTGTAAACAGATAACCATATCATACGACAGCTGTAATCCAGATACCCATACCATAGGACAGCGGTAATCCAGATAGCCATACCATAGGACTGCTGTAATCCAGATACCCATACCACAGGACAGCTGTAATCAGATACCCATATCATATGACAGCTGTAATCCAGATACCCATTTCATAGCTGTAATTCAGATAACCATACTAAAGGACAGCTATAATCAGATACCCATACCAAAGAACAGCTAAAATCCAGACACCCATACCATAGGACAGCTGAAATCCCCATACCATAGGACATTTGTAATCTAGATACCCATACCACAGGACAGCTGAAATCCAGATATCCATACCATAGGACAGTGGTAATCCAGATAGCCATACCATAGGACTGCTGTAATCCAGATAGCCATACCACAGGACAGCTGTAATCAGATACCCATATCATATGACAGCTGTAATCCAGATACCCATTTCATAGCTGTAATTCAGATAACCATACTAAAGGACAGCTATAATCAAATACCCATACCAAAGAACAGCTAAAATCCAGATACCCATACCATAGGACAGCTGAAATCCCCATATCATAGGACATTTGTAATCTAGATACCCATACCATAGGACAGCTGAAATCCAGATAAGCACACTACTGGATACCAAATACCCCGATTGATATACTGTAGGGTATTTAATTTAGAGGAACCTACTACATTAAATGTCAAATACACATGGACACTTTACAAGATCCTGAGAATTTAACCACCTCTGTGCATATACCACATTATACATGTGGGTCACCATAAATCCATACAAGTAAACTGTAGAAGATCAGAAATCCTGATATTCACACCAATACTTAGAGTAATCAAAGTCACCAGAACTATAATTCATATTATCAATATAGGACATGAAAACTGTAGAATATTAGAAATCCTGATATGACGTCAATACTTGAAGAGTCATCAGTCACCAGAACTATAATCATGCAGCAATAAAACACCAAATGTATGTGACCATTTCACATGACATCACAGCACACGTTGTAATACATCCACATCTAAACAGATCAGACTGGATAACAATTTAACTTTAAAAAATACTGACCATGTGACTGCAAAATTCCAACTTTCACCTTTTATCACTCACCTTTCCAATGTGTGTGAAAAAGCTTTGGATGTGTAACAGAAAAACACAATCTAATTTACCCAACTAAACATAAGCCAGAATACTCTTGACTAGCATGTTGTATTTCCATTACTTAATTAATTTCATAACGTTTCATAAATAATTATATTTTTGCAAATGTAGATTATTTGCCATGATGCAATTATGATATCTCTAATTCTACATACCTGAATTACTTTGAAGATGGCAACTCATAACATAAACATTGTTGCTATCCTAAACAACTGTAAATATGAATCTCATCACAAAGCACTCTACCTGCTGCGATCAAGTTGATAGGTTTAATACAGAAAATCAATTAAAACTGACATGCGTAACAGCCTTCGGACAGAATACTTTATTATATAATCATACATTCATGTCTTTCATACTCAGTAGGCAATTAATACATGAAGAACCTGATTGTCTGGTGCAAGTAGTGAGAGATTGCTGGCTTTTTATTTACATCATCAATGCAATTCTACAGCTCAAAACACAACCACTTTATAAGGTTCATATCTTTACATTACCGGAAAATAAATATTTCTTGGTTCTAAATTAGATGTTGTTTTTTAAATGCTGATCCAAAACTGAACAAGAACAAAAAACAAAAATGTATCATTTCAAAAAACTAAACATAATGGTGCAATTCAGGAATGTTGAAAGTGTATGGATTCCATGAAGGTAATTTTAGCAACGTACACATATTGGTTTTCAATTTCACAAAACTCTGTTGTGGTCCATGGACAATAGCAGCATAGTATTTTTCTGAAATGTTATCCAGTTATATTACAAAACCTATCATTAAGGAGTGTGCAAGCTTGCAGTTCAACAAAATAATGAGGAATACAACTTGTCAACTCACTTTATAAACTCTGAATATCACACACACTCTGGGTTAACACAGAAAAGCTGTTAAAATATGTCACATATCCATTCTCACCACATTCAGTGTTTATCTTTTAAAATTTACATTTCCAGGTAGGACATCAGTTCAACTCACTTAACACAATGTATCAGTGATGAGCATTGGTTGAAAAAGTTATTACAAAGAGGTACCACTCCTTCATGCCGATGTAAATCAATAATCATGCCAAAGCACAGAAAGACTCTTCGTTTTGTACATTATAAGCTAACATACTTTTGAAACTAAATTGATTTCACATATCTCAGGAAGTAGGCCATTATCCTTACTTTGCAATGTAAGACTGGACACACATGTAGGGTAAAAGACCAATATATACAATACAAATCAAACTATTGTAAAATGTTAAATATTCATCCATTTTGACTAATTAAAACCAGTAAACAAGGTGTACACCAGTGATTAGTATAACAACACATGCACACTGAAGTTGGAAGTAAAGTAGAGAGGAATACTGTTAAACCATCAACCAGTCAATGAAAGAAAAGGAAGATAAACCACAGTACCATACATTGTCCAGACAGAAGCTACTTAGTGTAGGCAATTATGACACCTGGGGGTAAATACTATCACCATAACAGATACAGAAGTGTTCTTTTGTATTTACTTCCACTACATATAGAAGAACAAATACTGCTAGTAATGGAAGAAAATACAAAGTGTACTGAATATGTTGTTAAAAGAAGAACTGTTCTGCTATAAAGACTGTATAATTTTCACTTGGCACCATGATAGGGTTAAGTAACAATCACATAGAGGTGACAGTGAAATAGCTGGAAATATTAGTTACCTTTTTTTGTTACTTTAAAACTATTACTGTTCACGTAGTGCTCAATGCCAGATTACACAAAAACATCATGGCATAAAAGTGACAAAATAACACAAACGTTTACAACTGTTTCGTTCTTTATTAACAGTTTACCTCTGTTGCATTTTCACTGTTTCAGTCTCTCATCTCATGAAGTCTAGGCCCAACTTACAGAATATGAAATATATTGCATATTTCAAACCAAGCAAAGTTAATAAGTGACAGTAATGATGGGTGAGATAATGCTCTCTATGGATTGTTAGAGGGCAAAACTAGGAACTACTACAGATCTACAACTAACTGCACAATGGCATCTGACAACATCTGGTGTGGATGTTAAAGCAGTCGGAGGTTAGTTGCAGACATCACATGAAGTTACAGACATCACAACCAGTTGTTGCACAATGGCATCCGACAACATCTGGTATGGATGTTGAAGCAGTCGGAAGGTTATGCAGGTTAGTAGCAGACATCGCATGAAGTTACAGACATCACGACTAGCTGCACAATAGCATCTGAAAACATCTGGTATGGATGTTGAAGCAGTCGGAAGGTTATGCAGGTTAGTAGTAGACATAACATGAAGTTACAGACATCAGACATCACAACTAACTGCACAATGGCATCTGAAAACATCTAGTATGGATGTTGAAGCAGTCGGAAGGTTATGCAGGTTAGTAGTAGACATAACGAAGTTACAGACATCAGACATCACAACTAACTGCACAATGGCATCTGAAAATATCTAGTGTGGATGTTGAAGCAGTCGGGAGGTTATGCAGGTTAGTAGTAGACATCACATGAAGTTACAGACATTAGACATCAGACATCACAACTAACTGCACAATGGCATCTGAAAACATCTGGTGTGGATGTTAAAGCAGTCGGGAGGTTATGTAGGTTAGTAGCAGACATCACATGACATCACACTGTACCTGGATTCCTGCTTCGCCTGCATGCATTTGCCTCCACACCTCTTGGTACGCAGCCTTTTCACTTTCAGCTTCTCGGTCAACTCTCCTGCGCAAATCTCCATCTCTATGACCAATATTGTTAAGTGCTTTCAAGTCATGCTACAACAAATGAGAGCACAAACATGACATGCTTAACTAGACAAAACTAAAGTTTCCTTTTTTAAAAAAATCTTTCGGAGTCTTTTGATTCAAACTATTTTGATGGACTACATCAAGTTATAGGCGCCACATTTTATTAAAGGCAATATCAAACACTTTAAAATCATACAAAAAGAAAACATGTATATAGAAACAATTTCAATACCACTACTGCTCATACATAGAGCTACAAATTGATCCTGAGAATTCAGTCCAGAAGATTTAATATAACATATATGTACTCAGTGAGTACATCAGCATTAATCAGTACCCTAATAAAAAAAATTACAACTTGAACAAATGTTTGACATAAAACTCATTAAGACCACATCATCCTGCCAATCATCAACATGGCAGTTGCCTTTAATCAGTACACAAGCTTAATTCAGAACTGTCATTATACACTTCCAAGTAACAACTTTCAAAAATAATCCATTTCAAAGACATCTTAAACCTGTTAGTGTTATTTCATTCAACACACTCAAAAAACATTCTTTTATTAAATTATTTAACACGCACATCAACCAGTTAGGAAGGTAAGAGAATACTTTTAGAAAGGAAATAAAGCACTAAAGGTTAATGTTAGCACTTTGTAAAATACCTATTTCTGGTAAATACAACAGAGAAAACATCGGAGGACCTACATATAATTGTAAACATGTAGATAAGATAATGCCCCACAGCAAATATATTGTTTATGCTTTGGTGACACTAAATATTCATTCTTCCATTTTTTCATTCATTTATTCAAAATAGCGGTCTGGGAAAAGCAAAACCCAGTCCATTTTTTAGACCTAGCAGGTGTGATAGAAATTCACATATTAAAACCACCAAAACAAATTGCAGGTCATAATTTTTTCAAGGATTTTTAATTCCATACTGTTTTAAAATAGATCTCAGAGGTTCTAATTTTTCACACATTGTCCCAAACCCTCTCATCACCCTGTGCTATCTTTATTTCCGGCAAGCCATATTTGTTTCTTAACAGGTCATATTTTTGACCTGCTATTTTAAAGAAAATAACAGCAGGCCATATACTTCCTATTTGGAGCCCTGCAGGACCTAGTTAAACTACCATTAGCAGTACCTACTGGGAATATATTTATTATATAGAATATACTGTAATTAACCAGTCATCTTCAAGTCATTCTACTCACATCATCAAACATTAAGGGTTTATTAACATCTCATGGTTCACGTCTGCCAACATCAAGCATATAAACAAACATATACCACTGAAGCATATATAAACATACATATATATATAGCACAAATTGTTCACACAGAATTGAAAATAAGAACATAAATAAATGAAATGAATATATATTGGAAGGCAAATAGTCACATTACACAATAATGACAAACACACGTTTTTGTGACTAAAACTGCAAACAATACAACACATTCAAAATTTTGAAAGACATTTATTTCTCCGCATCAGAAGAGGAACATTACAACAGAACAGAAAGAGATTTTTGGATTTACCAATCCAGACTAAGCAGTATACCTCCGGGTCTTGTTGCCAGAGTGGTCTGGGTGAAGTGGACTGGTACTGGTTGGCTTGTGGGAGTGTTTCATCATGTCTGTAGTCTTTCCATCTTTCTCTGTCAGGTAATGGCTGCCTGGTTTGGTCTGCGGGTTCCTGTGTGTACCGTTTAAATCTGCCGTCAGTGTCGCTATACTGGGTATAGTTCACAGGATGCTCATCCATCATGTATGCCACGGTTTCTTGTTGACTGTGTTTCAGTCGATCAAGAAGTTCCTCTATTGATGGACGGCGACCAGACTTGTCATATGTTGGCTGAAACAAAAACAAAGATTTTAAAAATAATATTGTAATTCACTCTGCATATAATGCGAAATTTGATTGCCTAATCAAATCTTATTTTAATAAAAATTTGTATTTTAAGCCAAGATCAAATATTCGACTTTTAAAAATTAACCCCCCAAAATATGTCTAGTATGAAAATTTATATATAAGTAAAATATCTAAAAATGTAAATGAAATAAATACTATCAGTTAAAAGTGACTTATCACCAGCAGGCTTTTTTTTTTCTAAATATTTTTGTCTTTAATCTTTGCTTCAGATCAAATTTTTCATAACAGTGTCATTTACTATCAACTAACTACCAAATGGAGTAACACAGGACCTCGTTCTTTATTTCATTACAGGTATGTTAATACAACTAAAAATTGAGATATGAAGCTTTTGCTAGGGTTTCTAGATTATGGTAGTCTCACTTCCATGGCTAGTGAATTTTGTTCTTGTCAAATGTTGCAGTTAAGTCTATTTTGTAAATATGAATACCTTGCCCCCATCCAAAGGCCCCAATGTTAGTGTTTTTAAGCTCTATCTCCCTCCAGAGGCGACATATCTGATTATTACTATTATTTAGTAAAACTGTATTAACTTAAAGTAAAGTAGCGCTAGTGAATTTTTAATTGTCGCTAGTAAATTTTTAAAATCACTAATCCCATGACTAGTGGATTTTATAAAAATTCTAGAAGCCCTGAATTATTATTCAAAATTAAGGATACACATACAACATGAGATGTATGGGAAGGTTACTGTGGCAAACTAGGTAGGACACTACAGAATTTTTCTTGCTGTCAAAAGCATCCGGTTTTAGGGCCATAACAGTAAGTAAGGAGGGCAACCATGGCACTTGCCGCGGTTAAATCTGAACCCTATATGCCAATAAATTATTGTCCATTGTTAGCAGGAATACATATATACCTGTTTACTGTGTTTTTCATCATATCTGCCCTGATAGTTCTGGTCTGGTCTAAGTTCTGGCTGGACCACATGACTGTCTTCTGGTCTCTGTTTAGGTGGAGCTACAGTTTTCTGAAGGATTTCAGCCGAATGTTGCTGCAACAGAAGTCTATCACGCTCTGCTTTTTGCTGGAATTAAACAATAAATATCCACGTTACTATTAATTAGCAAACAAAAATAAATGTATATATAACAGATCTCCAGTGTTACAGTTTAACACATCAGGAATAAGATCTGTATATCTGTGATATCTGTAATCACCAAAAAAAATACAGTTTTTACCTGCACTTTTTCCTACACATGGTGCAGGCTTTAAATTTCATTATCTCAAGTGTTGAGGGGATCGAACCAACAAGCTCAAGATACTGGTGGCTCAAGATAAACATAATAAGCTGAGCTGAGATCATGATGTTTGACTGCATAATAGTAAGTCTTAACATACAAAGATATTTCATAAACATTAATTTGTAATTAGGATCATTTACTTAAGAGACTTGTTCAGCTGTGGAAGCTGGCTAACAAAGTGAAAGTCAACCCTTGAAGACACACACCTCATCCAGGATCCTCTTGTACTCCTGCTGCTTCTTATAGCGGAGAATTCTCTGAGTTTTCTCGTAATCCTCAACAGAGATGTTCTCCGCACTCACTGCAGGCTTTGTTCTCTGCTTCTGACTAGCTTTCTTCTAGTTAAGGAAAAATACATAATTATATCATGATAGCAAGATAATTTATTTTAATTAAATTAATTACATTATAATATATTGCCTGTATTGCTCCATAATGTAACATTCCTCCATCATAATTTATTTGTAATGCATTGTAATCTGTTTGCATAATCAGAGAACTAATGAGCTACAAGGAGTTGCAGAAATAAGGCTTAAGTACTTAGGTTTATTGCATCAATTCACAGGGCTCAAAACTTAAAGGCAACGACGGCTGCGATATGAATAGAGGATGCTGAATGACTGGTCATTTGATATCATTTATCTTACATTGAGTTGTTTAAAAACATATGAGCAAAAGATGGTGTAAGACGAGATAAAATAAATGCAATATGAAATGTGAGGATACATATTATGACACAAGGTGAGATGGGATGAATTGAAATAAAACTGCCTGGGATTGGATGAAATAGGGAAAGATGACATAAAGTGATATGAAATGAAGAGAAATGAGATGCTTTCGGATGGAATGGGATGAGATGGAATTTTTAAGAGATGCCCTGGGATGGGATGAGATGGAATTTTTAGAGATGCCCTGGGATTGAATGTGATGGAATATTTTGAGATGCTCTGGGATAGAAATGCAATGGAATGTTTTGAGATGTTTTGGGATGGAATGAAATGGGATAAGATGCTTAGGAATGGATAAGATGGCAAAGGAAGGGATGGGATGAGATGTTTAGAGATGTATTAAGATGAATGAAATAGGATGAGATTGAAAGAGATGAGATTGGATTAGATGAGATGCTTAGGAATGGATTAGATGGGAAAGTTCAGGGATGGGTTGAGATGTTTAAAGATGTTTTGAGACAGAATAAAATGGGATGAGATTGGAAGAGATGATATGCACCAAGATGTGTTGTAAGGTGGTTTGGCAGTTGGATGAGATTGTTCAAGCTGGTTGAAAACCTAAAGTAACTGAATGTTTGAATGGCTGCATGAATTGTTTTAAACTTCAGCGTGGTCATTATAATTTAGAGAAATGGGACTGATGTCAGTTAAGTTTTGAATCTAAAAGTAAAGTAAATGATGGGCTTAACCAAACAGATATATAATTGCAAATTCAAAGTCAATGAAAGGAAAACAAATATATATAGGTAGTTGTTTGGTTACTAGGTGTGATGTCAACAAACAATGTAAGTACAATGAATGTTACTAAGCACACTCTTGGTGCATGTATTGATATGTGTGTGGTTGTGAAGACGACCAATGGTAAACACAGATAATCAATACATAACAGCAATTCTCCACTGAAGGATATAAAAGCTTAATTCCAGTTTAACATGGCAATGTTTACTTTTACTGTCAAGCTGCTTGACGAGTAGCTCTGATGTGATCAATGGAGAATAAGCAATGTAGTTACAATGGCAAATTACAGATTTTCAAAACAATTCACTGTCATTAACTGCTGAATCAAATATACAACAGCAAAATGAAATCCGGAACTTCTGATCATAAGCATTGTTGATGTGTCACAGTAAAAAAAAAGAAACACATGCCTATGGCTGTCTAGATATATAATGCATAATTAAAAATAAATAAAGACTTCATAAATTCTAACAAAAACTCAATTAATCAAATATTGACCTATGCAAATCATGGAGGTATAGTGTCCACTATGGTACCTGTTCTTATTAGATAGTAACAATATAATATACTGTTCAAAATAAATAGGGGAAATATCATTTCAAATATGAATAATTTATGAATGAAATAAGGTAAACGACTCAAAATAAGTGCATAATGTAAGGTAATGTTCTTACTTATCGCAACTCAAAACACAGAACAAAAGCCTGTGATATGATGATGCATGTATAAGAGGTGTCCATCTGAATAAAACACTTGGAATGTGTGTACATCACGTCAACACTGTGGAAATAACCTTTTTGTTTGTGATTGGAACATAAAATCACAAACTGTCTGTCACACTTTTGACAGCATTTATGAGGTGCGATCAAAATGTTTCAATACTACACCTCTAAAACAGCAAAAAACGTGCCGGATCTAATTTTGGCCGCCGTTCCCTTAAAGTAGCCACCTTATGCAGCGATACACCGCTCCCAGCACTTCTGCCATGCTTGGAATGGCCCCCTGGAAGTCACGTTCTTTAAGCAAGTCAAGAACCATCTGCGATTCACGCTGGATCGCCTCAACAGTGTCAAAACGGCGACAGTGCACAATCCCATGAATGTCGAAGAAAACAATAAACATGCTCTTGATCACGCTTCTGACCTGCCTTGCCTTCTTCGGTCTTGGAGAGTGCGGTCTCTTCCACTGCGAAGACTGCTGTTTGGTCTCTGGGTCGTAGCCTTAGACCCAACTCTCGTGACCGGTGATGATCCTCGACATGAAGGTTGGTTCATCCCGGGCCTGTTGACGGAGTTCCTTGCAGACTTCGACATGGTGTTGCTTTTGCTCGGGGTTCAGGAACCTGGCAACAAACTTGGCAGCGATGCGGTGCATGTTCAAATCTGATGTGAGGATTGCGTGAACTGTTCCAAATGACACGTTGACGATGTCAGCAACTTCCTTGATGGTGATCCGACGATCCTGACACACAATTTGTTCAATTTCAACATTTTCAGGGGTTGTACTCGTTGGGGGGTCGCCCTGACCTCTCGTCATCCTCTAGTAACATTCTGCCCCTCTTAAAGGGACATTCCTGAGTTTGTTCCATTGTAAGATGTTTCCGATTAATTAAATATTTCTACGATTAAACTTACATATTAAATATATTTTCTTGTTTAGAATATCAGTATCTGTATATTCAATGTGTTTCTGGTCGTTTTGGTATTTGTAAGAAGCCCAAACTGGATTCTGTCTTCAAATAATTTTGTACGGACGAAAAACACAATATTTAGGAAATAAGATAAAATTTAACCTAGTACAAATATTAGAACGATCAGAAACACGTTTAATATACACCCATTAATATTTTATGCAGAAAAATATATTTGATATGTAATTACAATCGTTAAAAAGGCTCTGTTAGTCGATAACATCTTAAAAGTTGCAGCAAACTCAGGAATGTCCCTTTAAAGCAAGAATGCTCATTGCTTCATTGCCGTATGCTTGCTTAAGCATTTCAAGGGTCTCTGTTGCTGATTTCCCCGAGTTTGACACAGAATTTGATGTTTGCTCTCTGCTCAAGTTTCAAGTCCATAGTGAAATCGCAAATAAGCAAGCACACGTGGTCACAAAAATGCGTGTAACACAGATCCCGATGTTAAACGTGCAACATCACGTGGCATACTGAATAACGAAAGTCACTGCTTGCACCTGCTTAAACGTGCATGGCCATGTTGCACTCCGGTCATTCACAACATAAACAGTCTCGGAACTTTTTGACCACAACTCGTAGTAAATTTGCAACAATGCGACATCTTAACAACTAGAACATCTCAGGGATGTGGGCATGTTGCAAGTTGACACCAGCCAGAAAAATGTGGCCTGTATGCTCAAGGGCCAATACTACCGTAACATGGAAGGAAGGAAGGAAATGGTTTATTTAACGATGCACTCAACACATTTTATTTACGGTTATATGGCATTGGACATATGGTTAACCTTCTGAGTACTGCAGGCGAGATATCTCGCCCGACATCACGGCAGTCGACATACTGTACACTGTATACAGTGCATTCCCCAATTCATATTTCCCGCCGTTTTGCACACGACACTCACCGGAAACGGAAATATAATAAAAGAAAAAAGATTTTTTTTCAAAATGGTGGCTTTTGTTTTGATTTTTTCAATTGAAAATACCTTGAAATTTTTAGTTCAAAAAGTGGTTTTTGGCAAGTATTTTCGCTTGACAACAATGGCGGCACGTCGCGGTCATTTTCAGCGATCGATAGCTGATTGTGACAGCTAATTTGATAATAAATTTGATCGTTTTACCAACAACGAAAATGACCAAATATTGCAATATGAATCGTAGTTTGAGTTTTAAAAAAAATTCTGGTCAGAAAACTACTGTTATCGGGAATAATGGACATAAATACTGGACAGCTGGCCACAAATGCCCGTAAGTAAATGCAACTTTTTCTATTTTTTGCCTAATTTTAATCACCATTAGCTGATCTAAAAATAATAAAAATTAAAAAAAAAACACGAAAATAATACTTACCGATTCATATATGAACTTTATTTCATGTATTTATAAAACATTTAAGTGAATATATGTGAGTAAAAATTATAAACTTGTACCCACTCAACGTGGTTTTTGTTAAAAATTAATCCAGTAGTCTAAAGGTTAAGGACCACACAGATATTGAGAGAGGAAACCCGCTGTCGCCACTTTATGGGCTACTCTTTTCGATTAGCAGCAAGGGATCTTTTATATGCACCATCCCATAGAACTGTAACATGGATTATTGCGCTCTTCGCATATCAGGCTGAGAGATGTTTTGTTTTTCAGGATGACAACATCCGTACTCAGCATAGTTGACTGGTCACTGTGTACCAGCTACAGTAAAACATCAACACACTACCATGGCCAGTTCAGAGCCCATAACTTTAACTCTTTGAACATGTATGAGATATCATCGGACCAATTTGGTAGAGTTAGGCACCGTGTTTTAGGAGGAATGGGACAGGATCCACAAAAATTATCAGAAGCATGCCATGTCAGATTCAAACATGCTTGGTGAATCAGGGATTTCACCCATTATTAGTGCATGAAAGAAAAACTTCACTTTCACAATAACAACTCTTATTGCATATGTGGGTCACATCCGGCCATACCTCAATCGCCTGGTTTGAAAACTTTTTGTCAATGACTCGCCACTAATCCGACATACTATTCCGACAAATATTGAAACATGTCTGTTATAATGTGTTACTTATTAATGTCCCCTACTTATTTTAAACAGTATATTTTCTCTGTGTATACCTTGGCTATGAGTTCATTGTATTCCTTGTTTCTCTGAGCAGCTAAGAGGAGTTTTCTGTTTTCCTGTACAGAGTTACGAAGAGGAAGACTGCTCAGTTCTGTAGTCTTGGGTCTCTTGGGTGCCTACAACAATCCAACAGAACATACCTAGACTAGTACTAGTGGGTTGGAACATGCATGCCTGTACTGTTAGCACATAAGCATGTAAACATAGACAGTAGAAATTAGATACATCTTTATTATCCACATGGTTCAACATAACTGAGAAAAATAAGCATACAAAGCACATGTGTAATAACAAGTAATCACGTGACCAACCAATGACGTAATTTTAGGAAGCGCCATCATAACATGACCAAAAAGACATCATTTCTGAAAATGATATCATTTTGTTGTCATCCTCTTCTAATTAAGTTTGAAAAAATTTGACAGTCCTTGTTATTCATAAAAAAATATAATAATGTGGATAATAAAGAAATTATTACACTCACATGTGAGTCATACTGATTTAAAAAACTTGTATCAGGATTCATGTATTACCCTCGCTTTCACTCGAGCAATACAAGAACCCCGATACTCATTTCGTAAAATCAGTACGACACACAAACTCATTTAATAATCTATATATATATTCAACAATGATAACTCTGATTGAATAACTGAATAAGTGCATAATTTTCAAATATCCTCCTTTAAGTTTACTCATCTTACAAGATACATTAATAAATTTTAACTCTTAACACAGTGTTACTACTTCTTCAAGATGGTGACCATGACTGTTTAAAAGGATGGTCATGCCAGCAAAAAAAAAGAATATTAACTTGAAGCCTACAACAGCATATGATTATCAGCCAGTCCATGTATGTTATGTAAAGTATACATCAGTTAAAATTTAGAATACCAGTAGATTTTACCAACTGATCAAAACATCTTCGTTATGATCGATAATAAATACTGATGACTTTGCAGAGCTGTGTGACTTCCACTACAAATCTCTAATCTAAAGCGAGAAACAGCTCAATGGGCCCACCGACGGGGATTGATCCTAAACAGACCGTACATCAAGCAAGCTGCCCCATTATGTTACAAAAAATACCCCAAACAGTTTAATTTATTATTATGTAGTGCATGAATTTATTAATTCTATGAAGGTAAAACATCTAAGCTAACCTATATGTCCAAATCAGTAAACCATAAATGGAATAATATCATGCTAAAATTAAAATTGAAAGGCAAAATATAGTAGTATAACACTGCATGATACATCATCATTTAAAAAAAAAAATTAATTAAAAATGTCCTACCTCTTCCGCTAATGGATGATTGATAACCGCAGTCTTGTCCCATGTCTTCCGCTTGTCTTTCGGCAAGTTTTCCTCGTTTTCAGTGTACCTATTATCACCGTCCTAAACAATACCAACCACTGTCACAACATTGGCCCACAAAGTAAAACACTTTTTCTTTTTAAAGCAATTTAACACCAACCACAGTGACAGGTCTAAGCATTTGGTTTTCAAATATTTTGAAAGGGAAATCGCAAAGCAAAGCATAATGACTAAACATCTATAATACTTTTTGGAATGATATGTCAGTGATAGAAATAAGCAGAATTTTTCACTAGTCCGGCCACCAAACAAGTACATCTTAAAATCTACTTGCCCAATAATATTTTCACTTGTCAAAATAAGCAGTTAGTTTTATTCAAGTGCAAGGACATTTTTGATTGCTCAAAATTAAACAATGTTAGTACTATTACAAATGTCTACTTATCTGCTAGACAACCACTGAGGTACATTTTGCTCGTGTAAATAGATTTTCACTTGTCAGGACAAACAGACATGTGCTCATTTCGAACACTGTATGTGAAGATTATACCTTGAAGGTGCCCACAAAGAAATTATACCCAAATAATGTTATTTACTACTGTTGTAAAATGTATAATATTATTGCAAAATCCAATTAATGTGCTCCTCAGGTTAATGTGATGACAAGGTTTGAATTTCAATTGCATCTCCATATTGTTAAAGGCCTGGCTGCATTTTTAATGGTTACATGATGAATATTTTCTATATACTTTATATTAAGCCAGCTGTATAGGGTTTAATATCATAACCTCTGTACCACTATGAAAAGTTTTCACATCAGAGGACACACTATACTAATATACATGTAGTATAAAATGGGAATTGAAATCATTATACATGTAAGCATCAAAAATTTGCAAACACAATAAAACTTACTTTAGTTGATTCACTTCCTATTTCATTTGTATTCTTATATCTAATTAAACTCCTGGGCATACACCTTAGCTATATTTTATTGGCCCCATCTTTCCAGCCTGTTTTTATCACAGGCTTGTCAAAATATGATGGCAACATGCTCTGCATTCTGTGATGTTATGAAATGTTTCTTAGACGGGTTTTGACACTCGATGTTAAATGAATGTGAACCAATAAACCAGCAGGTGTTCACGGTAAAATATACATGTATGTACAGTAATTAGAGCATACTCAATGAGCTACTCAGCAATACTGTTTATCTTGCACTCGTGAATTGATGTTGTCCATTGGTGAGGGAAGGACATCATCAATTCATGAGTGCAAGATAAATAGTATTGCTGAGTAGCGAGTTTGCAAGTTGAGAACAAAAAGAGAGCATTGTGTCATAGCTATGACATACGTATCGCTGATGACATAAGTTAGTTGTTGACATGACTGACCATGCAGTTAGAAGTCAATCAAATAATAATGACAACACTGTAATGCACATTATTTTCAGTGTAACACAGTGGCTGACGTCGAGGAGCTATCATTGTGGCTCCCCATCACTGGTTCAAGGGGAGTGACTTTTAGATCCCCTTAGCATGACCTTTATCAATGCTCAATATACACAGGAAACATGGTAAAACCTTAAATGGCCCCTCATAATTTAAGTTAGTGAAACAAATAATCATTCCTCTCAGTTGTTTTCACCATGAGATCTAGTGGTCAAAAATTATGAAAATCTTTGAAGGGTTTTAAAAAGTAAGTAGTTGCTTTGAGTTGTTCAAAGATCAAGTATTAAAAATCTAATACGCATTTAATACTCTTTATCCTATAACTTACTCATAATATCCATGTCAAAAACCCATTTGATATAAACCATTATTAACGCAGTGAAAGTAATGTTTTCCTGTCTTAGGTCATTTGCTTACAGCCAACCAGACCTGTATACCTGAACGTAATGTTCGGATGAGATTTAGTGGAAGTGCATGACATCAAACTACATTTGTGCTAACTGTGATGATGTCATAATTTCTTTTTACCAGTGAGGCGACTTCAGAAGTTTGATTTACTAATTATTATAGGATAGTGTTATAGGATAAACAGAATTCGCTACTTGACAGTGTCTTGACAAATATTAATTACCAAGGACTCGGTTGATATTTTCCATATTAAAAAACACTCATGTTAATAAATTGTCTACAGTGACAATACCAACTGACCTTTATTTCTGCTGATTCGATTACGGAACACTTAAATTACACTAAAAGTAATAACACTGAAATAGGTCTCAAACCTTAGCTTTTGTTCATGACAATTACATGGATCAAGTCTGAAAACAACCCATCACAAATTGTAAGCGTAGTTAGGTGCATAAGCAATAAAACCGTATGAAGTGGGGAAATTTAGAGTTAAAAGTGGGTGTAAAAACTTGTCAAAAACGAATTAACAATAACAAAAACTATGAGTGTTATGTAAAAGCACAAGAACACAGTAAAATAAGCTCAGTCACATCAGAAGCAGGGTGCAAGTGGATTTCATGATCATGCTGACAGAGAGAGTAACATGTCAATGACTTAGGTCATGAGTTTTATCACATGAAGGTAGGCTTATCATGAGGCTTGCTCAACAGAATTCCCCATTCAACCTGAACACTGGGATAAAGCTGATAACCTATGTCACTAACCTGCTATTGTTTTCATCCTGCAACTCAATAAGGAAAGTGTGAAAATCATCTTTATAAATTCCAAACTTTCAACATATTAAAAATTAATGCCTTCATTTTTGTAATATTTTATATTTGTCGAATCCAAAAATAGTTTTTAAACTCATAATTCATAAATAAAACAATATATGTAATTTACCACAAAACAAAATTTTAGTTCAACTGTAATTAATGCTGTAAAGAATATGCAGTTGAAAATTAAGACCGAGCTACAGTAGCTGGTTATCTTAATACAAACAGTGGTTGCAGGATAAAAATGAATAATATCAAATACTGTTAGTACTTACATCAAAATGTTGTCGCTCCGTAGCCAGCTTAGATTTTTGCTCTTGAATAAAACGATCAATATCAGACTGATGCACTTTTACTGTTGCAGCCATTGTTTTTTAATCTAAGAAAAAAAGTAAAACAATGCAAAACAAATTTAAAATACGGGTAGTTATCTCTAGAGGTAATTTTGACTGTCATAATAATATCAGTATTCTAGCTGGATGAAAATTTTAAAAAGGTGGCACTAGTCAAAACTCTCCCTCCCCACCAAAAAACAACAAATAATAATAAAAATAAAATCCTGACCATATAAATAATGATTTCAATATTACTAAAACAACAATAATTTGTGATAACATCATTCCACTGGCTGTATATAGGATGTGATATTCCAAAAGAAAATTTAAGATTTTTAACCGTTCCTTTTCAATAGTGCTCAGGTATTAATAAAGCAACACTATTCATGGCTTTAATTAACTCTTCGACTGAACGTGGTGGTCATAAAACAATACAACCATTTCTGCATATGTGACAAAAACATAAGACAAGACTGACTGGTATTGGGTTCACATACTAGTAATGGCTCCCACCCATAATCAATTTGAACAGTTCAATAAGATATAAAGACCAGGGTTCACACTAGAAAGAATTTACTTTGAGCCAATTTTTTTAATATGTAGAATATTTCCTTGATCATGATTGAAGAAGGGTTAATTTATACAAAATTTGATTACAAATTACTAAATGTTGTTAACTAGTACCAATGTTACATGAAGAAACCCGACTCCTCAATGTGAAACAAACCTGTGCTGTACTTTTTTGTTGTGACGTAGAGCAAAGCAGGGCTTCTAGATTATGGTAGCCCCGCTCCCATGGCTAGTGATATTCAATGTTGGGCTAGTAAATAACTACTATTCCCATGCCAGACGGCTAGTGAAAAAAAAAGTTGTCAAATGCTGCATTTGGGTCCTTTTTGTAAATATGAATATCCTGCTCCCAACACCACCACCACCCCACAAATCTTTGTGTTTTTAATCGCTATCTCCCTCTTTAAGTAACATATCTGATTATTACTATTAGTAAAATTGCATTAAGTAAAGCAGACCTGTCAACCTTTAGTCAAGAGAAAGCAGACCTGTGTGTATTGAAAAAGCAGGAAAATTTTGTCAAAAAACAGAAGACTTTTTTTAAATGCACACGATTTAACACAAAATCGCAAATTGTTTTTAATTATTACAATAAATTATATGAATGGTACATAATGTCATATATGCTTGTCAACTTTAGATCTTCACATTAAAATTTTTTAATTAATTTTAAAAATATATAGTATATTCTTCTTTTTTTAAAGTTTAAATATTATTATGATTTAATACATGTTTTAAAAAATAACTCTTTTATCCAAAAATATTAAGGACACAAACAAGAAATTTAAACATTACTTAGTATATTTACGGTATTACACTTACAGGTTACGTTACATCATTATCTGTGGTTTGTTTTGAAATATTTTATTGATCAGAAAAAGTCAAAAGGATTGCACAACAGGTCTGTGGTTTGTGTACCTAAGACAAATTCATATAAATCTTATAAATTAATTTTAAGTTTTTACTATAATGAGGAACAGTGGCATGGTACTTATTTAAAATCATTATAACGATACAATAAACATTGTATTTCCACCAATCATAAATGAAACCTCATAACTGACATTGTGTGAAATATACCAGTATTATGCCCATTTCCGCGAGTAACTTTATGTCAAACACAAAATGTATTAATTGTACAAAAATAATTCCTTGGAGTGTACTTTTGTTACCAACATTTTACTGCACAAACATACAAACTGATACAAGTATTGTTTATATAGGTAATTAGCCTTTTCCTTGTCTTGCTGTGACATGTGATTTTAACATTGTGTGTATCACCGTCAACTCTGAGCCAGAGTCGGGCACTTCAGACATGTCATAATGGCATTATGTAATCTAGTGGGAAGATGTTTGACAAGTCAGAGGCGTTTTTAGGACTAAATTGGATAGTTTATCCATTATGATGACAACAAACTTAACATTATAACAACATGTCATTTTATAACTCCATGTGGGGTTTTTAGCAATATATCCCACAATTCTCACTTCAGCAAACGTTAAACAGTTGGGACAATTCGGCCTGTTACTTTGTCAGAAACCGAAATTAGCCAAAGTTTTCCGAATAAAAAATAAAAGCAGAGTTACAGGGAGAATTTTTCTACTGCGCAAGGTTGTGGGAAGTTTGATCAAATACCGGGAGACTCCCGCGAAATCCAGGAGGGTTGACAGGTCTGAAGTAAAGTAGTGCTAGTTAATTTTTAATCATGGCTAGTACATTTACAATTTAAATCACTGATCCCATGGCTAGTGGATTTTGTAAAAATTCTAGAAGCCCTGGCAAAGTGTGCTCCTATGTGACACATTGGTACCGGTTAACAACATGTAAGTTTAATGTCATGACTGGACTCTGGAATAATCAAACTAAAGCTCTGTGACATCAGATTTAGAAGAAAAAAATATATTTTTGACAAAGTAGCTTGTGACTATTTGGTTGTCAATGATTGTCAAAAGATTACATAGAATTTCCTCTTGCCTCCCCCTACATATCAATATCAATAAGGGGAGGGCTGAAGGCGACTCGAGTTACTTGTAGTGCTAAACAGAAAACCTTGTCCAAGTCAGCGCTACTTTATCATATCTATTCATTAAGGTCGACGACAGTCACTTTTCGCACCCTTGTTTTGGGTTCGTACACAATAAATATAGCATATCTTAAGGTAATTTCTCTTGAAATCCGTATTTCGTAAAAGGTACAATTTTTTAATCACAAGATTTTCTTCAAACACATTCAGATACATTAGTAATGTTCAAACAAAAAAATTTCAATAGCAAGTTTGCATTGGATTTTTTCCAGCATTCTTAAAGCGCAGACCCTAGTTTCAAGTCGTAAAAATGGACACTAAGTTTAGTTAATCTACAAACCTGTAACACATTTGGATAAAGTTACAACAGAGTGAAACAAGAGTCTGTGACGTTAAAACAGGAAAATATCCTTAAAAATAGACTAGAACTCGAATCAATAAACCGCTACTTCTCAGATGTACGTGCGTTTTTAAAAATATGAAAAATGCTATTTTTGGTACTACAAACACCAGGATGACCAGAAACACTTCGGTTCTACGGAAATGGATAATTTAAAGAATAAAATATAGTTATTGTTTGATTTTAGTGATCACAAACGGCTCTAATAGTGAAACATATGCTGCAGTGTTTAAGAACTAGGGTGTGTCCCTTTAAAACGTAAACATTATGTACCCAGTGTTGGTTATTGTAAGGCGATTAAAGTGACGTCATTGGAATACTGACGTCATTCAAATTCAAAATTAGCTATATTATTACAATGCTTCGCCACAATAAAATAAAAACTGGTCTACTAACCTTAACCCGTCAAATTTCTAACGTTGTATACAGGTTGGTGTTTTGTTAGTTTTCATAATTCTGGACAAAATATTAATTTTAAGTTTCAAAAGATGAAAGAAATAAAAAGTACCTTTTCAGCTTTTGTCAAATATATCATATCAAAAAATTACTGTTGGATATGTTTTATTTACTGTGTACGAAGCCAAAACAAGGGTGCGAAAAGTGACTGTCATAGACCTTAGTTGTAGGCCAACTTAACTGCAACTAATGAAATACCACATTAGTATTCAATAAACTTCCAAACAGCTATTCAAAAATTATTTACAATTTTATTGCAAACATAGTTTTTAAATCGAAAACGGGCTTACAATGGTAATACATAATAATTTGCCATAATTATATTAATTTATCGTCTATCACCTTATTTACTTGTTTAACGGTGTCATGTCATTTATACCTTGTTGTGCGATTTTAAGTAATCATTGTGGACCATCAAAATCGAAGGTCACATGTGCGAACGATGATTAAATAATAAAAATCATTAACATATTACTGTTATTTCATCCTGACAACAAAATATTTCCTTGAGCATGCGCATTTCGTAGATTCTGACTTATACTATTTTCTAAACATGATATTCGTTGTTTTGCAATTTTAAACTTAGAGGCGTCTGTTGTACGAGTAATTTAACGTGTCTAGATTGCTATAATTTAAAATATTTGTAACGTTAAAGAACATTTTAAGTAGGCGCGCCTTCATGTTAAAAGTAAATGATTATCTTTTTTTTTTACCAAAGGAAAATGTATTTTCTAATTGAAAAACTGGCAAAATTAGTATTTCTAATTAATCTTATTTTCGTATTCATATATTCTGGTCACAGACTCCAGTTAGCCAATGACAAGGGACCGGGTTAAAAGTTAGGTGTCATTGGTTAGTGAGAAATAAGTAAAGTACACCTCCTTATTCCGTACTAAGCTGTTACTTAATATACACTTTGGTCCGATTTCTTGTACCTGGGTTATGCCCCAGTCACACTGGATCGTGCGATTGGTGACAATTTGGCCGAGGTACGACCAATCAGCAATGTTTGCTACGATCTCCATTTGCGATTGCTTTTAAGACTAGTGGTAGGTCATCGTGCGATAAGTTGTACGCGTGGTCGTGCGATCACCAACGATTGGAGAAGATCGACTGCAAGTTCAATCGTAGGTAATCGTGCGACTAGTGGTGGCGATCAGCGACCGATCGTACCATCAATCAATCTAGTGTAACCTAGAGAGACACCCCAGCATCAATAGGTCTAAGTACCGAGCTACTCTCGACTCACTAATATCAAAACCGATCGACCGTTCAAAAATGCGCCAAATTTCCTTCATTCAAAACGCGCACCCATTCTCTTTGGCTAAATTCCGACCGCCCCTTCCAAATTCAAAATCCCATATCACCCATACACCCACCCCACATGCTACCGGCCCCGGCCGGACTGATGGTGCTCCCTTGCACCTTCTAGTGCAGGTGGTCCTTCCTTCCACCACCCACACATTTACTGTCCTGGACGGAGGACAGGTGTGCGTTACAACAGCTTGCTCTGAATGTGCACGTTAAACCCTCTGCCCTGACCTGACCTGACCTGCGTCAGCATCAGTAATCACCTAGCTATCAAGGAGTACACTTCGTCGAACTTTTCAACTGAAACTATAATTCGCTATGCCTCCCAAGAAGGGAAAGGGCCGAGGGAAGAGGACCCAGCCAGAATCTGATGTCGGGGAGCTAAAGACTGGTGGTAAGCCTACCACCAATCGTAAGGTCGTGCAACCAGTCGGGACAGGTTGTGACTGGTCGCACTACCGATCATGAGGTCGTACGACAGGTGGCACCACCAGTAGTCATGTGGGTGGCATGACCAGTAGCACGACCAATCGTGCGACTACTTGACCCGCGATCATGCACGACTGGTGGTGCGTCTATGCGCGACTGGTGGTTAGACCATGTAAGACCTGTCTGCGACCTCTTACGAATTGGAATCGCAGGTCAGAAGTTTTGAACATGACCATCGACCTTGCTGCGACTGATTTTGCTCTGGCGATCACTCACGACCTCTGCGACCAGTCGCGCGCTCTTTCTACGATTTGCCCGCGATTCCAACATTTTTCGGTCGCAGTTACGTCGTAACCAGGTCGCAGGCTCGGTGTGACTGGGGCTTTAGGTTAACACTATATGTTATCGTACAGCCCAAGGTTGATTCTGAGCTACGTAACACGTCAAAAATCGTAACCTACATCCGCGGTAGTATATATACTGTCCGGTCTTTGGAAAAGTGCATAGAGATATATGTTGCAGCTTTTTCATTGTGGTAGCAGCGAATTTCCTTTCTTTAAAATAAAAAGTAACGGTTTTGACTTCAAATTGGGAGAGACCGATACTCACTCCTTCCCCCGGTTCCTACCGGCCTGTTATGCAAAAACACAGTTTGGGATTATTGTATATTATATAGTAAAAGAGAAAAACAGTAACGGGTTTGCCTAAAATTTGGGCAATAGGTCCCCCTCCACATTTTCAACTGGACTGCATTTAAGAGGTGCGAAATTTTTATTTTTGAATAGTTTTAAATACGTTTTCTTAACATCAGGAGAACAAAGGTTACTCTGTATAATACAACAAAAAGGTAAGTTTTGCGGTCGTCAAATTGTGTGTGTGTGTGTGTGTGAGTGTGTGAGTGTGTGTGTATGTGTGTGAATAATTCCTGTTGGTATACAAAACATCTTTTTAACTAGACGAATATGCAACATCTTTTAACTAGATGCACACTCTAGTGTACATACATGTATGTAGATCTGATTTATTAGTATTTTGTGTTGAGGTTGTACTTTTAATATATTTAAGCGTATATACACGTCGTTTGTTATAATTATAAATTAAAGTACATTTTAAATTTTAAAACATTATTTTGAATAGAATAGAATATATGTTTAACGACACCCCAGAACTATTTTGAACAGATATCCAAGTGTCATTTAGCTATATTGCAGTGTCTAAGTACACCTCTCTCGCTTATCATTTTATAAACACGTAGTGTCACACATTTTGCAACAGTGAATAAATAATTTACAGGTTGTTGAAAAAAGAAAAGAATAAATAACTTATATGTTCTCAAGTGTGATATATAATAATAATTATTATCACTATTATTTATATGGAAAAAATAGAACAAAACGATAAGAACGTAGGAAAATATTTATTCGTTGTATAGTTAGTACAATTCAGTGTCGAGTGGTTATGAACGGCGAAACGCAGATTACCGTATACATGTTACATAACGTCTAACATAGTCACAATGCTAAATTATATCAAATGTAACATACGTTTAAAATAATATTAATATTTTAAATATATGTTCAGTTCAAACAAAGGTTAAATTTTAATTAAGATGTTATTGTTCACTTAAAAATAAATGAATAAATAAATCAATTAACTAATAATATTAATTATATTAACAATAATAGTAGTAGTAGTAATAGTAGTAGTAAAATTGTTATTAATAATAATAGTAATAATAATAGAAGTAGAAGTAGTAGTAGTAGTAGTAATAATAATAATAATAATACTTAATAATTAATAATAATAATAATAATAATAATAATAATAATAATTGTTAAATAAATTAAATAATTTAAATAGCTAGACAGTCTATACATCAATAAATAATTTATCTATTTTGCACCAATTTACTCTTTTAATTAATATTTTTTTAAATGTATTGCAATATATATATATATATATATATATATATATATATATGTATTTCACAGTAAAAATGTGCGATATAAATGCTTTCTTTACTCCCACCTACCTCTTTGAGGTCATTCATTACACTTTGTTTTTATCGGTGGTTCAACATTTTCAGCGTTTTAGGGTTAGAGTTAGGGTTAGGGATTGTGGTTCCATAAAAATATACGTTTCTTTTGTTTATAAAAGTAAAACGTGTTGATCTAATATATGGAAATTCGCAACCCTTAGCTTCCCTTTCTTTTGCTTGAAACTGACCGGCTGCGCAATGTTTCAATGTTATTTATATGTGTAAAATATTATTTGTGAGGAGTATCAATTTCAGTCATGTTCCGTAAAAAAAAAAAATAATAATAATAATAAATGTTCGGTAATAAATAAAGAGTGTTTGGTTTGTTTGTTGTGGTTGTTGTTGTATGGTAAATAGTAATGTATTTTTCCTCCATTTTGTTCCTGTTGGAGACTCCATTTGAAGAAGTACTCTGCATGATGTGAAAATGCTGAAAATGTTGAACCACCTTTGTGTGGATTCGACTGCGTTTTAAATTTCTATTTATTTAATTCTGATGAGGTTTGCTGGATTGGCTCGGATCGGCCTCGCCTCCTTCCGTGATGACTGATAGACATCGTAATCCTTGGCGTGAGTCCCGACATGATCCACTGTAACCGCTGTAGATGACTCATCGACCTCGCATGCGTCGGTGGCGTTGTGGTTGTTGAAGTTGAACATGGGGCCGTAGAACCTCCCAGGCTGGTAGCCCTCTATGGTGGGGATGGCCACCATGTTGCTAGTATATTTTGGCGCCGTCATGGCAATGGTCCTCGCCGACCCCAGCTGGTCGTAGGGTCGTGGTCCGTGGTTGTTCACGACGAGCTTGGTTGCCACCGAGGCGTACGTCCTGTAGGAGTTGGGGTAGGCCGCGGGGTTCACTCGCGTTTGTTGGTTCGGCGGTATGTGGTGGATTGTTCCAGACATCACTCTCGAGTTCTGGTACGGGTCGGGTCTGCTCATGCCCGATGCGTCAATCATTCTGTTCTGCTGGTTGTGATACATGGCCTGCGAGGTCTGGATGGCGTGGTGCTGAAGAGGTATCGTCTGCCGTTGTTTGGGAGTCTGCAAGAGTGGCTGCTGTGGCTGTAGATGCGTCGTGGGCTGTTTGGTTAAAAATATAACCTTCCTCACGTTGCTGTTGAATGATGGTTGTGTTACACATGTCACGTGGCCTGGTGGCATCGACATATTGCCCGCATTTGGATTTGACCCAGGATATTCATTCTGCAAAGATATACATATACATCACCTTTTATAATGACAGACCGACATCAATTTAACCCAAAACCACGATACTAGTTATGACCAAATAAGTATTTATACAAGGTTCCTTGGTACATTTCCAACAAGACTTGTAAATATTATGAACCAAGTATTGACGTAAGTAAAAAAAAAAAATCAGTTACGGTGGTTTAAAATGATCGACGACACCACCATGGGATATTCAGTGATTTACGACGTACAACATTATATTATCACTTGGCTTACCTGATAAATCCTTCAGCTATCATTCTTATATGATGATTTGCATATGTATAGTTTAGATTTGAGTTGTTATTAGATGGTAAAACACTATTTAGTATGTTACCTTCTTGAAACAGTCCTAAGGACGTGGTTGCTTTATGGTTTGAAATAGTTTAGCTTTGGGTTTTTCTTTTTTCTTTTAGTTTTTCTTTTCTTTTTTTTTCAGGGGGGGGGGGGGGGGGGTAGGGTTTTTGTTGTTGTTTTGGGGAGGGTGTTTGTTTTGTTTGTTTATTTTATTATTTTTGGTGTCATGTGAAATTGGTATCAAAATGCATCTGTTCTCCGCGTAATTCAACAGATATTAACCGCAAGAATATATATATATATATATATATATATATATATATAGAAAAACATGTAATTATTAAATAACTGAACTGTTGGTAGTAGTTTTATTATTATATTTTTTCAAAATGTAATTTTGTGTTATATATATATATATATATATATATATATATATATATATATATATATATCGTTAAAAAGTGTATGTTTATCTCTACATGACAGGCTTGTTTCGTGAGAGAGTAATTGCTCTCACTCATCAGATGTAGATTTAATTACACCGTCAACGGAAAGCTGATGACGTAATGGACTCTGTGACGTCGAGGTTACGTCACTATGCAGGTCTATAGGTGATGTGTGGTATGCACACAGAAGATATTTGCGTCTGTGTCGACATGCTGATACGAGTTCATTCTTGGAGTTTAGTGTGCTGGTTTCAGGTTTATACATTATGAACAGTTTTTCCTTCAGGCAGAGGTTACATCTTTTGCTCGCTGGAGAGTATGATTTTGCTTTGGATAAAATTTTCCACTTAATGGTGTATGGGGTGAATCTATCCTTCAGTGTCCAAATGTACCGACTTAGCGCTGTTGCGTTCTTCTGTGTTGCGTTTTGAAAACTGCTCGTGTGCGCGGTATATCTCGTCTTAAATGTGTTCTCGGTCAAACCAACGTATGTTTCTTGCTTGTTGTCATCGAGTGTATTAACGGTAGCTTGATATATTACTCCTTTCTGCAAGCATTTACCCTCAAGTGGACATTCAGCTCTTCGTCTACAGTTGCATTCTCTGGGGGGAACGGCGTCTTTGTCTCTGTGTTGTTGAAGTAGAGTTTTGTTATGCGCTGAAATTATTTTCCCAACATTAGGCATGCAACTATAGCTAATTTTAACGGTGTTTCGATTTATAATTTTGTGGAGAGGGTTTGCTTTGGGAAAGCACTCATCGAGTAATCTGAGGAACTGGTGACCTACGTTGGTTTTCACGTTGGAGCTATATGGTGGGTTGTACCAGGTGATGTTTCTATTGCGGTTGTTTCTGCGTCTGTTGTTTTCTGCTGTTGGGGTGTATTTGAGGTTATAGTTATATCCGCTCTTGAGTAAGGCTTCCTTATATGGGCGTTTCGCTTCTTCAAAGATGCACTCATTCGAAGATATATCAGAAAGCCTTTTATTTATTGTTTTTGGTATACTGCGGATGATATTTGGAGGGTGGTTGCTCTTGTTGTGGATGTATAAAGGTGTGTTGTTTGGTTTCATATAGGGTTTGACTGAGCTCTTTTCAAGATCTAGAGTTACGTCTAAGTAATCTACAGATTTTTTGTTGGCGACTATGGTGATCTTGAGTTTATGGTTTGCAAATATTCTGCAAATATCTTTTTTGATTATCTTTATGGTTCTCAGTGACTCATTGAATGCAGCTAGGCCATCGTCGCGATATAGTCCTATAGGAATCACCCCATACACCATTAAGTGGAAAATTTTATCCAAAGCAAAATCATACTCTCCAGCGAGCAAAAGATGTAACCTCTGCCTGAAGGAAAAACTGTTCATAATGTATAAACCTGAAACCAGCACACTAAACTCCAAGAATGAACTCGTATCAGCATGTCGACACAGACGCAAATACCTTCTGTGTGCATACCACACATCACCTATAGACCTGCATAGTGACGTAACCTCGACGTCACAGAGTCCATTACGCCATCAGCTTTCCGTTGACGGTGTAATTAAATCTACATCTGATGAGTGAGAGCAATTCAACTCTCTCACGAAACAAGCCTGTCATGTAGAGATAAACATACACTTTTTAACGATATATCTAGCTCCCACACGGTTGAGCACTCTATAAAATAGCGTCTTGCAACTCGAAAACGACTACTATATATATATATATATATATATATATATATATATATATATATATATATATATATATATTCCTTGGTATCCACTTTGAATACTAGTATATATACATTTATGGTTTTAGTTAGGCTGTTGATTTCAGCAAATTCACTCCGTTTTGGCACATACTGTACCTGGCGCATGCCTGGAGGATCATGCCACGTAACAGGTTGCTGCTGTTTTTCCATCGACTGACTCTGGCTGACACCGGGTTGTATATCGACGTTCTGCCATTTGTAAAACTGTGCTTCTCCAGCAGTCGATGGAGGCTGCTGATGCATGGGGATGTCTGAATGCTGCATGGGACTCTCATCTCCACACATGAAACGTAGTGGATTCTTCTGCTGCGCGTGCACGGGCATGTATGGTCTTTGTTCCAATTCATGTCTCTCTTCCATGTGGTTTTGTTTAGAAACCTCACGTTGAGAAACAAAACAGCTATATTGTATTTCTTCTGAATATTGTGTCTCTTGAAACATATGCGATGAAAATGAGGGTTCGGTAAGCCTTTCGTTTGATAATTCAAACTGGTTTGGCTTGTGTGCTGGCGGAGCCGACATAGGATAGTCTACAGGCTCGCAGCAGTCCCCAGCACGATCAAGTGGAAAGGCATGCGATGGTGCTATATTATTAACTATGTCGATGTCATCTGTCTTCACATAGCCGTTGTACGTGTTCATGTATTTGGTTTGACACATGTCTGCCTGTTCATAACAGTCCATCATGTGGTGTTCTCCCGTCTTTGGTTGGTCTTTGTTGTGTTGCTGTTCATAATCAAATGAGCAATTCGTACTATTTGCATTATCGTCTGTCATGTATTTCTTGGACCTGTGAGGGACGAATGGTTCGCATGTTGGAGACAGCTGCGATGACCTGGGTTTAACATCTGTACTCTCGTCTTTCTTTGGTCTGTTACCTGTCGTCTTCGCGTGCTTGCTCGGGTGGCGTTTCTTATGATGGTCATGTTGAGATTTCGATATGATAACGGGTATAGCCTGGCCATTATCCCCATCATCCAATTCAATGAACGACTGTGAATTTAAGTCTGAAGGTGGAGATTTGCTGACCTGTTTACTGGAACAGAGAAATACGTTTAACATTAAATGTGTAGTAAGCACGTTCTTGTAACACCAATAGCGAAAATGTTTTTGACTTCACATTTGCAGAATGTTTGAAATAAAAAAGGAAAAAAGTTCTTTGTTGTTTTAAAAATTGACTTGAGAACAGTCATACTATCTAAAAAATCTCTCTCTAATGTAACATTTATTATTTAAAATCAAATTCACAAAAAATCAACATCGTAAAAATAGTTTTTAAGTAGGTGCTTTCGAAAGTTGACCGTTTCTAATATTACCAAATTAATTTTAAGAGAAATAAACATGGGATTGCTATTAGCTAATCATAGAAAATATTAAAAATAAGGTTCACGATACGCCCATATCAACATAATCATCAGCATCAATATCAGCAACACACACACACACACACACACACACCTTCTGCCTGGCCATGGATTCATATACTGTTTGGCTTCATTTCTAACATACGTGTACTGGTTATTATTTTCTTGGAGTTCGGGATTCATCAAAGTAGGATCATTCCATTCTGGAGATCTTTTGCTGCAAAAGATACACAAATATTAGCACCTCAGCGATTCTACGTCACAGCGATTTAAAGGTTCACAAGACCTATAATTGTTGCAAGATCCATATTTCGCTATCTTTGCATATCCTTGAAATAAATAACTATAAAATAACAGGCTCCACAATAACCTTTGCAAAATTAACTCGACAATATATATGGATGAATTATTAGATTGTATATGTACCTGAATATATAAAAATTCATTACAGTAAGTCAGTAATTTTGAGGTTAAATTACATGCTTGATGTGAATGAGTCTGTCATGAATAGTGTAATGTTGCAAACAAACATAATCAAAAAAAAAAAAAAAAAAATTATTTTTTTAATTATCTTTAAAACATTATGGCGTGGATATTCAGTTGCACGTAAATGTACCCAAAAATAGAAATAGCTGTCCGTTCATTGGCATTTCCTCAAGGTAACTAGTCGTTACCTTAGATCTGGGTCTACTGGTTGTACCGCAACATGTCTTGGGTCGTTGTCGTACGGAAACAGGCAGTGGCCTTCAGCTGGTTCCTTGTTGTATGAAAGGCATGCCCAGTCGTTCGCATAACTTGTTTCACGGGGTGTCCACGCGGAATCAACTCGTGATTCTGTATTCCGAACCCAGTCTTGTCCCTCGTGCGTATGCGCTTGAGAGATGTGGTTTGGTACATTCGGAATGGGTCCAAATGGGTACAGCTGGCTAGGCCAGACAGCGTGACATTCAGTCTGTGTTTTAACTTGCACCGCGTCCACGTTACTCCGAGGGTCTCCCGTGGAATAAGCTACTTCGTGCTCTGGTCGACAAGGAGAAGTGTAACAGCGGGGAACAGAATCGTCCCCACGATCTGTAGTGGCGACGGGGGACCCCACATTAAGGGTCCTTCTCCACAGATCTTTAACAGAATCGGAAAGAGTCTTCTTTTTTAGTAGCTCGCCCTCGGTGTCAAGTAGAGCTAGGTCCGTCTTGTCACAGAGGAAAGAAGTCACATTGGGAGCCAGATATGGTATGCTGGTTGTTTCACTCCATGGCCGATCTATGTTCGTTTTAACGAGCGCATTATTCTGATTGACCTCATTTCCAGTTTCCAAATTTTCATCATACAGGTCCCATGGTGATGTTCGAAGATCATTCAACAAAGAGTTATATTTATCAAAATAGTCGCAAACGACCTCGGGAATACGGCCAACTGGTAGGATCACATTATAATTGTCTAGGGGATCAATGGAAGGAACGAAACCGCACATGGCATGAAATGCATCTTCGTAAAGACCTCTAAATGTCCTACAATATAAAGTAAAATAACATGTAACCTTGACTTACAAATGAAACACCTTCGCGGAAACTCATATTTGAAACATTTGTAACTAAATATTGACTATGCATTATGGTAAATCTCAAAGCTAAGGTTTATATTTTAAGAAATTATCGTCGTTTCGCTATCTTAGTGCATGCAATAAAAGTATTTCAAGAAATGTTTTATTGAACAGGACCCCTTTTACGAAGCGATCTTAGCGCTAAGGTGAGCTTACATGCATAATTACCGTATGCAATTAAGGTGATCTCAGCGCTAAGATTGTGTCGTAAAACGGGACCCAGGTCCATATATATTTAATATAATATATACATGTACATATAATATATGTCTAATGTCGTTGCTAATTATGAATTTGTATGAACCTGAAAACCTGTTTGAAACGCATGTTTAAGGAAAGATTCTGTTGGATTTCCTTCGGTTTTTTATACAGCATTTTGTACACAGCAATACGTAATGCAGTGTACTTCTTCGAAATGAATCAGCATGAAGTACAAACATCATACCAGCATAAGACATACATTTAAATAAATAAAAGTTACAACTCTTCTTCCATCTTACGTTTTAATAAAGTTGTTGTTTTTGTTTTGTTTGTTTCTTTGTTGAGGGGAGGGGGTTGTTGTTTGTTGTTTTTGTTTGTTCTTTGTTGCGGGGGTGGGTTGTTTTGTTTTTGTGTTGTTTTGGGGTGTGTGCTTTTTAAATATACTGGAGATTATACCTTTAAAACCTCTCACTGATACACTTACAATCTCGGGTCAAAGCTGTCATTATACGCAGGGAATGGGGATGTCTTGTTTCGTCCAAAACCAACAATCTTTACATCATCCCAGTAGGCGCTGTGCAGCT
Source organism: Gigantopelta aegis (assembly GCF_016097555.1). NCBI lineage: Eukaryota > Metazoa > Mollusca > Gastropoda > Neomphalida > Peltospiridae > Gigantopelta > Gigantopelta aegis. The sequence continues at coordinate 57,284,601 of NC_054704.1, forward strand.
AAAAAAGAGCATAGCATTTGTACACTGTTGGATTAATAAACTTATTGCGATTGTGGACGTATGGACGTAAATTAAAATATTACTGCCTAATTGTACATATTGCCATGTATACTTATGTCATTTTGACATTCTTATTTGAAAATTTAGTAGATTAGAATCTTTATATAATATTAAGAGGATCTGGATTCGTGTAAAAGTAGGAGTGTATAAGATTTCAGTATCTTGAGACGGCTTTTACGTTATATGATCATAGTTGGCACCGACAGAGTCTGTACTTGCATTTCAGTACACAGAATTGTTCTTTGTGGTTTTTTGTATCTTTGGAAGGTGCTGAATGAGTATCCGAAGTGTGCAAACTTGGCATATTTTGAAATATTCAACATGGCTTCAAAGATGGCTGCCAAAACACACAACTGGCAATATTTAGGGTATTTTATCACCTATGACAAAATTGTTGATGTCTTTGACTGTGTTTTAGGGGTCAAGGAATTCATTTTGAACTACCCCAAGTTAATTGAGGTATTGCAACAGCATTTAAATCCAAGGTGGTTGCCACTAAAGCAGCTAGAATAAAAAAAAGTGCGATTGAACTCATTTTACATCAACTAGGCAAATATTTAGTGATTGAGTTTTATGGGCCAAGGGATCCATTTATAACAACCTTGTGGTAACTGATATATTATATCGTATAACTCCAAGATGGCCATGGAAATGGCCGCCAAGGGTCAGAATTGTGCCAGATATGTATCTTGGAGTTAAATTATGATGCAATATCTCAGTTAACTGTTGTACTTGCATTTCAGTACACAGAGTTGTTCTTTGTGGTTTTTGCATCTTTGGAAGGTGCTGAATGAGTATCCGAAGTGTGCAAACTTGGCATATTTTGAAATATTCAACATGGCTTCCAAGATGGCTGCCAAAACACACAACTGGCAATATTTAGGGTATTTTATCACCTATGACAAAATTGTTGATGTCTTTGACTGTTTTAGGGGTCAAGGAATTCATTTTGAACTACCCCAAGTTAATTGAGTCATTGCAACAGCATTTAAATCCAAGGTGGTTGCCACTAAAGCAGCTAGAATAAGAAAAGTGCGATTGAACTCATTTTATACCAACTAGGCAAATATTTAGTGATTGAGTTTTATGGGCCAAGGGATCCATTTATAACAACCTTGTGGTAACTGATATATTATATCGTATAACTCCAAGATGGCCATGGAAATGGCCGCCAAGGGTTAGAATTGTGCCAGATATGTATCTTGGATTTAAATTATGATGCAATATCTCAGTTAACAAGAGATTGTTATAAATGAATGCCTTGACTCATACAACTCAATCATGTTCTGACTACTAGTGGTGGCCATCTTGAATTTAAATGATGTGGCAATGTCTTGATTAGCTGGTGGTGGTTAAAATTAATTAATTGACCCCTAAAACACAACCACAGACATATAAAACATCGACAGTTTCGCAATAGCTAATAAATTATTTGATATATTGCCAAATATGTGGTTTGGCAGCCATCTTGGACGCCATGTTGAATATTTTAAAATGCTAAAGGGTGCCAATTTTGCACCCCTCGGATCCTCAGTCAGCACTTTCACAGATGTAAAAAACAGAGAACAATTGCTGGTACTGAACTGCAATGTTAAGTGTCCTGGCAAACAGACTAATAAATGGATTTCGTAAATTACTAGAATCAAAGTATACGATTATTCGATTGTGACAGTGCCAAAATAGTCCAGTTATTTCAAAACTATGTTACGTCATAAATATATGTGCAACAAAAATCAAATAATAAAGATATCTGCTTGCATAATTATTTTGGTTAAATTATAAAAAATAAAATGAATAAACCTTAAACATAGCATGTAAAGACAATGCATTGTATTTCGCTACCTGTAAGTTTTCGTCTGTAAGATAATCATAGGTCGGGGCATACGGAATTTCGGATTTCAGTGTCAATCTGCAAAAATTAAAGATTGTCATTTCTTTGGTTTTCAACATTGTGTGTGTGTGTGTGTGTGTGTGTGTGTGTGTGTGCGTGTGTGTGTGTGTGTGCGTGTGTGTGTGAGTGTGTGCGTGCTTGTGTGCATGTATTAGGCGCGTGTTCAGAAATTTTAACAAGTGGGGGATCTAGACTGGCGAGTGAAATTTATAGGAGTCATACTCCCCCGTAAAATATATTGGAAAAACAGAGACGGAAATTATGTTTGAGCGGGGAGATGTTTCGACTCCCAAAACCCTCCCCCTGCACATGCCCCTGTGTACGTATGTACATATGTATATGTATGTATGCATATGAAAGGTCGACGAGAATAACATGTGATGTCACATTTTTAGTAAGGTGGTATATTTTAATTTTAACGTTTACAACTCTATTGTCGTGGAATATTTATGCCTAAGAAAGCACAATTTACCAACTGCTTTTAATGGTCTACCATAATTATAGGTTTTTAATTTAGTGTATCATTGTGACCTTGACATACATGACAGTTATAATACCGACTATATGTTTGGACATCATAGGTTATTCCAGTGGACCCTTTATATATATGTACGTACAGGTATGAACGAACGAATGAATGTGCGTATCCATGCATGTATATAGCCCACGTATCTATACATGACAATGTATGTATATATGTATTGATGTATGAATATCTATATATTGTATGTATGTCGAGGTTGACTGTGTGTATGTATGTATGTATGTACCAATGTTAAAATGTAGCGGGTTTATGTTTGACATATAATTAATAAATCAAGGTGTTCTAGTGGTGTTGTTAAACAAAACAAACTTTATGTATGTATGTGTGTGTCTGTGCATGTATCTATATATCTATCTATCTATCTATCTATATATATATATATACTTTCCCAAACGAAACGCACAATTTTTATTCTATTAATATACTACTCAAAAGAATTTAAGGGTCAAAAATTTATAACCAAATAAGTTTCAGAGTGTATTAGATTGATGATGTAAACTACAGCAAAAATTTTATTTATTGTTCCATATTTACAAAAACCCACAAATAAACGTCACTGTATACAAGAAAGTCACATGACATGCTGTCAAAGTTGAAGGTTGTCAAACATGGATTTTACACATTAGAACATTCGTTTAATAGTGTGTGAATCCACCCCTGGCGCGAATACACTCGACACATCGTTGCCATATTGGTGATGTAGCGGTCCTCTCTATTTGTAGTGCTTCGGGGTCTTCCCGAACGTGGACGATTTCGAACAGAATTCGTTGCTTGGTACCGTTGCCACAGTCGGCCAACGACACTGTGACTGACACCAAGTCTCAGAGCAACATTTCTTTGCGTATTGCCATCCTTAAGCCAAGCAATAGCCCTTCCTCGATCTTCGATAGTCAGTTGACGTTGTACCATTGTCGAATTTGGAGTGTGCATCGTACATGAACGCAAGCTCCAATTATACGGAAATTCGGCATTGGGAACATGGAATACACATGCAAAGCGTGCAAATGAAGCGCTTTGTGAAAAAGCAAGTTATGGGCACTTAGCAGACCTTTCGCTTTCGCCCTAATTTACGTGCAAATGTAAGCATGTTTTCGCCATTAGAACTAGTCGACAGTGTCAATGACAGTGGATTTTAATTCATTTATGGGTTGCTTAGACCCACTTTCGTCAAAATGGAACAATACCATGCGTGACATTATGGTCTAGCTAATATAATTGACATTCAGAAAATAATGTCGAAAATATCGTCTGACCCTTAAATTATTTTGAGTAGTTTATATGACAATTTTACACATAACGATGTACAAATCATGAATTTAATCCAAACATATTGCCTTTGTTACAATTGACAAAAAAGAAAAGAAAGAAATGTTTATTTAACGACGCACTCAACACATTTTACTTACGGTTATATGGCGTCAGACCATACAGATTTTGAGAGGAAACCCGCTGTCGCAACTACATGGGCTACTCTTTCCGATTAGCAGCAAGGGATCTTTGATTTGCGCTTCCCACAGGTAGGATAGCACAAACCATGGCCTTTGTTGAACCAGTTATGGATCACTGGTCAGTGTAAGTGGTTTACACCTACCCATTGAGCTTGCGGAGCACTCACTCGGGGTTTGGAGTCAGTATCTGGATTAAAAATCACATGCCTCGACTGGAATCCGAACCCAGTACCTACCAGCCTGTAGACCGATGGCCTAACCACGACGCCTCCGAGGCCGGTTTACAGTTGACAAAGCGCGCGTAGCCACCATGAAATTGGCTACAGAAAACAATTGTGCTTATTGGAGGGGGGGGGGGACATCCTCGTGTTCAAACCACGTTATCTGTGCACGTGCTTGTTCTGCTCGTGAAATATGAATACGTGCGCTATAAAAA